>NW_027643834.1:135000-156308 GCF_032717465.1 Coenobita brevimanus
CTCATTTCCCTGTTCATTTCTCTTTACGATTCCTTTCCCACCTTACACCTCTCTCTCTCCATCATTTCCGGGCACTTGCGTACCTTTCACATTTCATTCTCCTATTATTCATTTCCCCGTACACTTGCTCCCTCAGTCCAAACAATTCATCTCACTTCCCCTCTCCTCTCATCTCTCATTTTTTACTCCTGTTTCTACATTTATCCACAAGACAACTCCTTGCATCCAATGACGTCTTTTTCTTTCTTTCAGTTTCTTGCTGTTTCCAGACGTTACTTTCCCTCTTTCTCCCTCTCTTCCTTCACCCCCTCTCTCCCCCACCCCTCACCCCCACTTCACGTCATGCAGCATCACCACTACATCTTACCAACACAATTTTACCACCGGGACCAAGTGACATTTATGCACAATCTCAAGTTACGTTGTGGTTCTTTTGTTTACGTGTATCTCATTTTTGTTTAATTATTCTTGGATAAGAGAGAGAGAGAGAGAGAGAGAGTCTTACCCACCCTTCTTTCCTTCCTTCCTCTTCTTCCTTTCATCTTTCCTTCCTTCCTCAACCATCCACACACCCCCAACGCCACAAACACCCTCACCTACTTCCTGCCATGCCCCCTTAGCCACCCCTGCCTTGTAATTACCACCTGTATTAAGACACATCAACGTTTAAAAACATACCATTGACAGATTACCAATATGACGAGTGTAATAGACACCCATATAACAGATACGAGTAAACATCCATGCCTGAGAGGTGGGGAGCTGTAAACACATACCAGTGATGTTACCAATTGGACGAGTGTACTAGATAGTATGCATCCTTACTTGAGAGGAGGTGGAAAGCTTTAGAAACATTCCAGTGACATGTTAATCTTCATATTAAGCAAAGCACTGAAATATCTATTAACGCTTGCTCTAAAAGACTGAACTTGAGTCTGTTATCTCGCAACCACATACGAAAAGACATAAAACAAGGCATATCCAACGACTTTCAGTACAGCAACGTCTCTTCAACCTTATTCTTACTTCAGATGACTTTATTCAACTTGGGCAACGTATCTGCTAATGAAACTTGGGCAGGATATCTGGTACACAAGGCTGTATCTACTGCCATCTTTCTAGTTCTAGTATTTTCCACGAAGCTCCTATACAATCGTCCAGAGAGAGCTAAATAAACAAAAAACATATGCTATACTGAGGAAGAGGCAATCGTAACTATAAAGGGCGGTATTCTTAAGCAGTCCACCATCAGTCACACGAGAAGTGAAACATACAAACACAAAGTTTCAGTTACACAAGGCACACACAAAATGTATAAAAAAGACGAAAGACGAAGCGAGCACACACACACACACACACACACACACACACACACACACACACACACACACACACACACAATCACGTTCACCTCCTGTGATGTTTGACTTTGAAAGGGCCGACCAACAAAAGACCGCAATGCATAAATCAATTTATTTTAGCCCAGTCTCAACTAACCTATCCATATTTGCTCGAACTAAACCCTGCCTAACCTCGAATGACCTAATCCAACTTAAATCAACCCAACCTAATCTAGCTTAACCTCACCTAACCCAGTCTAATTGTATTTAACCTCACAATCTCACGTAACCTACCCATAAATAACATAACCTATTATGAAGCAGCCTAACCGCCTCTAACCCTACCTAATCCTACCCAGTCTCACTTAACCATACCATACCCGACCTAACCCAACCCAGTCAAGCCTAAAATGACCTAATCCAACCGAACCTAACCCAGCCTAACCCAACCAAATAAAACCCAACCCAAAACCTATCCAAACCGACGTATTCTAAAGCAATCTAACCTAATCCGTCTATATCTAGTCGAACTGAACCCAACCCAACCAAAAATTACCTAATCAGACCAAACCCTGCCCAAAGTGACCTAACCTAACTTTCGATCGGCCATAAATTCACTAATAAAATTCTTATAAGAAATTTTGCTGCCTGAAACTCTACGGATGTCACATTCCAAGTTTCGCCTGTTCTGTGTACATGTATAATTTTGTGTGTGTGTGTGTGTGTGCGCGCGCGCATGTTTATTTAACCAAGCACCAAGTTGACGTCGCGTGTTGAGGTATCGTATATATTTGTTAATCCCCGCCTTCTTTCCTGCAGAGTGGGGGCGAGGTTATGATGGATTAATTACACTACATGCTTCAGCGGTGAGCCGGAGGGGGCGGGGAAGGAGTGTGAGAGGGGGAGTGAGAAGGATAGTGAGAGGGGAAAGAAAGAGTAAGGAGAGTGAGAGGGGAGTGAAAGGAGAGAAGGGGAGAGGGGGGTGTTAAATGAGTTGAAGAAGGGGGAGTTAAGGGCAACGAGGGTAAGGGGAATGAGGAGAGGGGTGGAGGGTAGGGGGAGAGGGTTGGGGATAGGGAAGAAAGGACTCGGATAGAGGGAAAGAGTTGGGGTAGGGGATACAGGTACAAAGGAGTACTAAGGAAAGCAAACGCAGTAGACCTGTCAGCCCTTTTGTGGCTGTTTGGTATAGGGAAGGTTATTAACAAAAACTATTCTATAAGTTAAAGACAAGCATAGAAAAGTAGGAAGGCAGTGGTTAAGGGGTGAGAGGAAGAGGGGTGGGGGTTAATGGAAGAGAGAGGGAGGCTTTGGGGGTAAGGAAGGAGAGAGAGAGAGAGAGAGAGAGAGAGAGAGAGAGAGAGAGAGAGAGAGAGAGAAGTGGGTGTTCAGGGGAAAGAAGAGGGTACTTGGGGTAGAGATAGGGAAGAGAGGGGTGTGGGGCATGAGGTGAACGAGGAGAGGCTAGAGATGGGGGACAGACCGGTGGGAGTTATATGGAGAATTTGAATTTGAATTTGATACATTTATTGAGATACACAATACTGTACATATAAAAATAGTAGTTGTACAATATCTCAAAAGGAAGATGATACTTAGGTAGTCATCTTCCCGAGCCTATTAATGTATTATATTAGATTACAATATACTGTACGTGTGATTGGTCAATAATTTTAAAGTGGACTAATTAGTAATCTTATATACAGTAATACATGTATTAAACTGTACAGTGAGTATAAAGAGTGCTGTTGTATGTAGTTACATGGAATTTGTTTGAGCATACTGATATATACCATATGTATATACATATTCACGTACACAAGATCGGTGAATGGAATAGAAAACAGAGGTCACAAACAGTAATACATTTGTACACACATAAAACTTATACATAGTGATCTACATATACATCCAGGAAAAACGCATTGTAAATACAAGTGTGAGGCTACAGAGTGTGGGTGCGGGAGAGGGAGGCTGCGGCGACCGGAGTCCCCAGATTATGGGGGAAGGGTTGGGATTAGCAGGTCACCACCAAACCTTACCCTCTCCCCTGGGTCCCCAACCACCAACCGCCACCACACCGCTCCCACGCTGTGCCCTTGGTGTATAGCATACTGTACATATTATAGTGTTCCTCCTCGTAACATAGGGTTTGGGTGGAGTCACCCCCTCCCTACACTATTGCCATGTTTCCTAACCCTACGATGTATAACGCCTGTGGTTTGTGTAGTAGGAATGATACATAAACATAACTCATACTAATATAACTGTAATGAAAGTGCTGACATGTATCAAGGAAGAATAAAACTATTCTGCATACTATATTATACGATAATAGAGAAACGTGGCATAAAAATTTGGCAGTGTTGCTCTAAAAATATTCTAATTATTATTTACTTCCCCAACACTTCTAACATTGCTAATTAATTTAGCAAGTATAATTACAAGAAAATTTGAAGGGATAAAAGTGGGAAGAGGCGATCCTTTCATAATTAAAATAAATATATCAAACAGCTCTGGGGTGGCAGCACTCACGCGACACGTGTTTGTGTGTACGCTGTGGGAGGTCACCAACCCCCTACAGGATTTAGGCCTATTGGGGAAACCTCTATAAAAAAAACGCGCCGTGACTTTTACCTCAAGGGTGGTGCGGAAATAAAGTCAAAATTATAATCCATACATAAAAATGGAAGTAAAAAACCATGGATGACACATAACAAAATCTAGCGAGAGAGAGAGAGAGAGAGAGAGAGAGAGAGAGAGAGAGAGAGAGAGAGAGAGAGAGAGAGAGAGAGAGAGAGAGAGAGAAATAATAATAATAATAATAATAATAATAATAAAACTTTATTTCCACTAAACAGTGGGTATTCTTATACATTATACAGTAGTACAGCATACAGTATGAAAGTTCTATACACAATATAATACAAGTTGATACATATGGTGGAGAATAGTGACAGAGAGGTAAATGGTTTAAAAGGTGTGGGGACACTTAGGTTAAAAATAGATCAATTAAGGGATTTAGGAACGAAGGCAGTGGGAAGGATTAAGACAGATGGGATTGTAAGATTAGGGAGTTTGAGCAATAGGGTAGAATGTATGCTCTCAATAAAAGTATAGCAATTATCAACGGCTAATTATTATACAGGTGTTGATGGTGGGGGTCTATATTTATAGGAGGTGTTGGTGGTGGAGGTATAGCGGGTGTTGTTGATGGGGGTGTTGTTGGGGGTAGGGGTATAGGGGGTGTTGGTGGCAGGGGTATAGGGGGTATTAGAAAAACGGAGATCACAAGAGGGAAACAGTGTCAAGGTCATCGCTGATGGAGAGGTCAGCTCGGAAACGTGGCAACAGTGCAGGGAGGGGGTGACTCCACCAAAACCCTACGTTTCGATCTGTCAGACTATAGTTTAAATGTTGTACATTGTTTAATTTATGTTATTTCAATAAAATCAATAACTCATTCGATTCAGGTCAAGGTGAAAATAAATGGGTATATTGTTGGGGTGTGTACAGATAAATACAAACGCAAGCGCACGAGCGTGCACGCACACAAATTAGAGAGAGAGAGAGAGAGAGAGAGAGAGAGAGAGAGAGAGAGAGAGAGAGAGAGAGAATAAAAATAACATTAAAAGATAAAAAAATCCACTCCACATTTTCATACGTTAAAATGGCCATTACCCCTAATCCACAAACGCAACCTCCACTTCACCCAAATCCACTCCACCCTCATAAAATACAGCAATATCAAAAATTCCCCTCCACTCTGACTCACCCCAAAAAAGGAAAAAATAGTGAGGGTAAAGCGAGGAATATCATCACCGAAGATCAAAGTTGAATTCTGAAATTCTGAGAGTTTTTCCAATTTAGGTGAAAGGGTCTGGAAACGTCATGAGGGTTTAGAATTTCCCGCAATTCTTAAAACGATTTTTTTTTTTTAGCTATTTATACGAGCTTATATGTGAAGGTACTATATTGGCCTGCTGAGGGAGGTGAATGGAACGGAGTGGGAGGGGGAAGAGAAAAGGGGGGAAGTGGGAGGGGAAACAGATGAAAAGGGTGGGAGGGGAAGAGAAGGGGAAGGCAGTGGAAGGGGAAGGGATTGGGAGAATCAGAGAAGGGGAAGAGAGTGGGATGGGAAGAGAAGGGGAAGGGAGTAGGAGGAGAGAATGCCGTGAGGGAGTGAGACGAAAGAATGGAGAGGGGATGGGAAGGGGTGACAGTTTGAGGAAAGGAGAGTGGGAGGAAGAGGGAATGAATGTCTCTCTCTCTCTCTCTCACACACACACACACACACACACACACAAATCGTCCACATTAATACTTCGCCAATATGGTGGAGGATTATTTCTGGTTATCACTCTCCCTATGAGTAGAAGGCCCGGTGATGCAGTGATCGTCATATGGACCGATACAATATACCCAGCCCCTTAGGTGGCATAAAAAATCCAAAGCAGAATAAAAACGAGTGCAGACAGCAAGATTATACCATTACCCATTAAGACACAACATTAAGTCACTCCAAAATCACTTCCTCATTTCCAAATCCACCAACAAATGTCACCACCAAACCTACATTAATCATTTCCTTTATTACTACACCACTTAATGAGGCAGTCAGTAAATAATATGGCCTTAATATTGGTGATCAAGGGAGGCTGCCACTCGAACACAAACAGGATATTGATGAAGGACAAGAGTTAAATTTAATGGTGAAGTGTGCAGTGACTAAGAGCTGTGAGTCGAGTGGGATGTTGATCTTCACTACGGTGATGTGTGTTACCAACAGACAATTTTTTACAGTTAACTGGAGGGGGTTTATATATATTGTACTCCACTACCACCCCCCCTCCCTCACTACTAGATGGGCCTCCAAACCTGAAGATAATTTTTTAATAGCAAATATAGGTATGAAGAGACGAAGCTATGCCGCCCCCCCCCTCTCTCTCTCTCATAGATCTGGCACGGGCTTAATATCAGCGTCATAAACTGCAGGAAGTGAGAGGAATTAATCCACTCTGCCGCTTCCAGCATTTGGCATTTATCGTGGCCATCCAAGGCCACCAAGAGAGAAGGCCTGATAGATGTTCTGCTACGTCAGCACTACGTCACGACCTTAGGTCCTTCCAAGTTCCAATGCCGTATTGGCAACTCGACCACGAGTCTAATTGGCAACTGGTCAGTGTGATTTATTGGAGCGTGATGGTAGCACACCACACCTGTGTATCTTTATTCATTAGAATTATTCATGGTTTCTTTGACTCCCAGGCTTGTTAACTGCTATCTGCAATAATGCCAAGCAAGTGTTGTGTGCCATTCTGCAAAGGAAACTATGAAAATGGCCCCTCGGTGTGTATTTTCTCGTTTCCTAAAGACAAGGAACTTGTGGACGAGTGGACAAGGGCAATAAAACGGGATAATTTTTCACCTCATCAGTACAGCAGGGTAAGTAAATGTATTATTTTTATAGTCCCATGATTACATTCTAAGATTATTAACCTTTAGATAATATGTTGATTGCCAGATATTGACGAAAGGGTTAAAAACTTGGTGACCCGAAGTGAACATGCGGTGGGTTAGTGAGGTGACCTTGGTAGCCTTAATGGCGGAGGTCGCGGGGTCACAGTAGCCTATAGCGCATTTTAGACGACTCAAAGAAATTAGATAATATATGCACCGATATACAAGTAGTTGAGGAATGTTCCAGGTGTTCTTTGTTATAACATGGACATTGATACATATCACAATCGTATTATTATCAGTTTACTGCATTAGTAAACAAGGAACTAAAATAGCCTAATTTTCCATTTTCTTTACGCACTCTCCGTTTGATACAAAGCTTCATTTTTCATTTCTTTATCTGAGTAATGTAGTATTTGTTATAGCATGCAGGATGTTGCCTCTGCTATTTGTAATACCAGCATAATGCATTATAACCAACGTTAGCCACAGTAATTATGTCAACTAAAAAAAAACGATAGTTCCCCCATTTTATTTTCCCATTTTCTCTAATGCGCGTTCTCCTAAAAACGATATATATATATATTTTTTATTTGATGAACTTGTCAGATGTTTCTTGTTATAGCATACCTATAATAGTCGTATGACCAGACTGATGTAGTATTAAAGTTAGCAACAGAATTTTTTAGAACTATAAATTGTTCAATATTCCTTAATGTTGGGGATGTTATATAATTACACTCATTATTATTTTTTACTCAAACGTATACACGCATGAAAAAATAAATATATAAATTACAGCAGCCACCTTTGTACAGGTGTGTGAACTACACTTTCGGCCAGAGGAGATAGAGAGGGAAACATCATATTCTAATGAGAAAACAGGGAGGAGACTTATAGCAAAATTAGGCAGGCCAAGACTTAGGAACGGGGCAGTTCCTTCAAAGTTGCCTAACTGTCCCTCCTATCTTTCAACAACTACTTCCTTGAGAGAATCTCCAGATACAAGGAGATGCAGAAAGGAAGAAGGTGCAATTCAGACTGCAATTGCAGAAAGTGTTGCAGATGATTCGCTGTATAAGCAACAAAGAAAGTTTGCAACGATGGATGAACTGCTAGCGAAGCTCGATTTTCTGGATACATTCTGGAGTGTAGTCATTAATCGGGAATCAGTCTTGATATGCCATATTGCAAGCATGCCTTATCATAAGATAACATTGTCTCTGGAAATTGATAAACGTTGTGCAGTGAGGGTATTTGTAGGTGAAATTGAGATGCAGAATTTAGGTGACTATCGTATTCCCACACATATCAGTGACACTAATTCTCTCGAAGAGCTGCTGGCATACCTAAAAAAATGTAACCTGCTTCTAGTCCTGGAAGAATGATTTTTATATTGCAACTGGTCATTTCAATGTTATCACTTTTACGAGATGAGACATCTAAGCACATAAATACCGTGAAAGTAATATGTGAACAGCTACACTTAATGACATTAAAAAAACTGGAATATTCACCAGAGTTCATGGTATTTTCATCCTTACTATATAACTGCTCCCCACAAGGTTACAGATTGTTGAGGAACACTGGTTACTTACTCTTGCCAAGCTACACTACTGCTAGGAAACTCACCCTATCACAACATTTGAGCCCGGCAGCTGAACAGCAGAATAGTAACTTTTGGTGTATATTAAGATTAAATTTAAATTTCTATCACAAAGTGGCGTAACTGTAACACTAATGATTGATGAGATTCTATCTATCTATCTATCTATTGCCAGACGCCTCAATCCCGTTTGGGGTGGCCACAAACAAATCGCCTCCAAGTCGCCCTGTCCCCCGCCATTTCACTGCCCTGCTTCCAACTCACACCCCCCTCTCTCATATACCTCTCCACCCCATCCCTCCATCTCATCCTCGGCCTCCCCCTCCCTCTTCCCCCCTCCACCTCACTCACATACACTCTCTTCGTCAGTCTTTCACCCTCCATCCTCTCCACATGAGATTCATATTAAGCAATATTTTGATTATAAAGGTGGCAATGTTGTTGGGTCAGCTTTCAACAGTACTGAGGCAGCTAGCAGTGCATTTGTGTTTATGATAAGTAGCTTGTGCTCAAAATTTAAGGATGTTGTTCACATATTGCCTGCTAAAACTAGGCAAGCAGAAGACTTGTTCAATTTCATAAAGCGGATCATCATTGGCTTAGAGGAGATAGGCTTCAGAGTCATATGTGCAGTGACAGACAACAGCTCCATCAATAGGAAGGCCATGTCATATTTTCACTCGCCACCACGATGTTCCACTGTTTATCGCCATCCAACACAGACTTCCAGGCCATTGTTTTTTATGTTTGATTCAGTACATATATTCAAATGCATTAGAAATAATTGGATCAATCAGAAAAATCATGACAAGTACATGCAATTTCCACACTTTTCCACTGATGAGATATGTGATAGAGTAACCAGAATTTGTAAAGCTCCTTTTACTACTCTAAAACAACTTCACTCTCTAGAAGCAGATTCCCTCCTCAAGCATGCCTATAAGCTTACGCTAAAGTCTTTATCACCCTCAAATCTCGAAAAACAAAATGTCAGCTTAGTGTTGCAGATTTTCAACGAATATATTGTACAAGCATTAATGACTCTAGGGAAAACACATAATTTACCATGCACTGAAGATGTTGCTAATTACATACAGATAATCTATACTTGGTGGACAGTAATGAACGTAAAATCTCCATATAAAGGTTGTCGTCTTAAAAACAAATATGCTGCTCCAATGACAAGTGATGACAATGATGAAAGATATTTGTTCCTGCACAATTTCCTAAGCTGGTTAAATCTTTGGGATGGCATGACAGAAGTGACTGGAAAACTGACGAATGAAACATTTACTGCTCTGAGACATACGACCACAGCCATATTACAAATAACCGATTATTGCATAGGTGAACTAAACATGAAATATATACTACCAGGAAAATTTCAAACTGATCATTTGGAGGCAAGATTTGGAAAATATCGGCAGCTTGCAGGAGGCAATTATAACATATCCATTAGACAAGTGTTTGAGTGTGAAAAAAAACTGAGGATGATATCTGTACTGAAGTTACCTCTTTATAACCAAAGTGTTTACTTTAAAGTATTTGAAGAAGCAAACTGGGAGAAAATGGAAAATAATGATATGGTAAACATGCATAGGTTCGATGTTGATGTGACTCCAGAGGATATAGAAAACTCCATGGATCTCCTTCAAGTAATAACATACCTTGCAGGATTCTGTTGCTTTGCTGTGTACAAAAAAGTGAAATGTGAATTATGTAAAGACTTACCACTGATGACGAAATGGAATGCCTACCAGACAACCATAATTTCATACAGGGCATAAGTAGAGGGGCTCTATTGTATCCAGATGATGCTGTTGTAAATATTATCATGTATAATTATATAATCATTAACAAACTTACACGACATCCAGAGCTCACAAAATCCGTAAATCAAAGAAATATAGGCACAGAGATAACACTTAATGTATTGATGGATGAAGATGCCTTCCTTCCTATGAACAACTGTAATGAAGGTCATAACATAGAACAAATTCAAAGAATACTACTGTGGGCTTCCACAAATGCGTTGCTAAATAATTTCTGTACAAAATTAAATGATCTCATAAATCAAAATAAAAAGACAGGGAGAAAAAGGAAGCTACAGACACTGACGTAAGGTAAAGTTAGGTTAGGGCAGGTAACAAAAACCAGACAGCCTGTAAATATTATCCCAGGTGGCTCAATTACCATCATACTCCTGTTAGCTTATAGTCAGAATTTCATCATTGCTCATAAACACTGATGTACTGCATTTTATCGCCCGGGACAGCACTTTAGTGTGGTGATGGAAGAGAGTGTGAGTGTAATGTTTTAAGTGCAATATAATGAGAAAGTGGACGTCGGTGGAGTGATGCGGTTGATAGTGATGAGAATGGTAACATGTAATGGTTTTGTTTCTGTGAGAAGTGAAGTGGGCAGTTTAATAATACATGTAAACCAATTGTTGATGGTGATGATATGTGTAAATAAAGGACTCATTTAACTGCTGCATTATGATATTCCTACTTAAGCAAGAGATTTTATTTAATGATGTATGTCTAGTTTAAATTCATAGCCAAATGTCTACACAAGTTGTATGTGGCGAGCAAATACTTTTAGGAAGTACATAGACGATACAAGTAAAGGTTCAGCGGGCTGAGAGCGCGGTGTGGAGAGGAGAGTCGGACCAAGGCCTTCTAAAATTAGAAGGCCTCGTGGTGGGGGGGACGGTAAGCCGTGACGTACTTATAGGTACTACTTAGGTAGGTCCAGGTAGTGCTGGGTCAGCTATGGTCGGGAGAGGTCACGCTGTGTGTTCAATAACAATAAGGACGGAAAAACATTGTATTATATATTGATATTTACATTATTTGTATGTTTTATTAAGGTAATACTGCCTTACATGTGTTGTGTTCCCAGATGTAAGGGAAATTATAAAAATGGAACAAAAGTAAGTGTACATTCCTTTCCGCAAGATAAAGAACTTGCCTCCACGTGGCTACGTGCCATTAAGCGCGACCAGTTCACTCCAAATCGCAACAGCAGGGTAAGTACAACATTATTTTCCGTTCATTATTATCAGAAAAGTGTAGAGAGTACAGTGAGAAGCTTTAAGTCATCGTAGTTGTACTGAATATAAGAAAAATGAGGCCTTAGCCATGCTAGGGTGTAGGACCAAAGCCATTACACAGACGTGGCTGGAGCTGGATAAGAGAGGAATATATAACCCTTCATTTTTCCTACATATCTCCACAGCTTTCCTCTAAAGAGAAACTGAATCGAATTCAAACGAAATCTGCATTACCTTGTTCACCCCGTATATAAGAGGCCCAATATAATACCTCCAGTATACCATCAATATAACACCCCAATACACAGTAAGATTCTAAGTGTAACACCCCAATATATTACCAATATACCACCAATGTAACACACCAATATAACACCCCAATGTAATACCAGCAATATAGCACCCCAATATACCACCAATATAACACCCCAATGTAATACCAGCAATATAGCACCCCAATATACCACCAATATAATATCGCAGTATACCACCAATATAACAGCCTCAATATACCACCAATATAACAGCCCCAATATACCACCAATATAACAGCCCCAATATACCACCAATATAACAGCCCCAATATACCACCAATATAACAGCCCCAATATACCACCAATATAATAGCCCCAATATACCACCAATATAACAACCCCAATATACCTCCAATATAACAGCCCCAATATACCACCAATATAACAGCCCCAATATACCACCAATATAACAGCCCCAATATACCTCCAATATAACAGCCCCAATACGTATATGATTTATATATATATATATATATATATATATATATATATATATATATATATATATATATATATAATAAATTATGCCAGATTTCAGATGTCACTACATACGTTTCTTTTGTAGTAACTCTTCTTTTACCATTGTAAATTTTTCACGTGAATCAAATTATTGAGTAACAATAAGTCTATTAATATATAATATTTAAACATCACACACACACACACACACACACACACACAACAAAGAGACCGCTTCCTGACCACGCACCTTGCCCCTGACCTACGCGACTGACGTCACAAGAGGATCGGAGAGGCCTTCTAATTTTAGGCCTTGACCTCCCACGTCTCCCTTTGTCTCTCACACTTTTGTTTATATTGATTTAACCATCTACTTGTCTACTAGATTACTTGCCTTTCTGTCTACTACTTACCTACCTTCCTTCATGCATATACATAATGATTCTTTACCTACCAGCCTACTTACCTACTGGCCAACCTAATTACCTACTTTTCACAGGCCCATCAACCAGCAGTATTTTCCCCTGCCTACCTTCTTACAAAATTCCCACGTAAAGACTCCCACCCTTCTTTCTTCCTCCTGCACTTTTCCTCTCCTCCTTTCCTTCCTGCCCTCCATCCCTCCTCTTGTACTTCGCCTCTCTCTCCACCAGTAGTCACTCCACGTAATGACAATCCATCTCATCTGCATATTTTTATTTTCTCACCCAGGTTTTTATTTTGCCATGTCAACTAATTTCCTCTATCTCTGTATCACCTGTCTTTGTCCCCCTCCTCTCCCCCTCTCCCTTCCCCTATACTCATCTCCCTCTCCACCTCTCCTCCCTCTTCCTTCTTCATCCTCTCTCAACTTTTCTAACTTCCCCACTCCCCTCTCTTCCCTATTCCTTCTCTCCCTCCTATCGCTCCCTCAGCTTCCTCCTCCCTTTCCCTTCTCGACCCCTTCCCCCACACCCCTTTCCCTTTTTTGCTCCCCCACAGCCTCCCCTCTCTCTTTCCTCTCTCATCCTCATCCTGCTTCTCCTTCCTTCCTCGTCATTCCCCCACCTCACATTCTTTTTAATCCCTCAGTCTTCCTCGTCTCCTTGCCCTATCCTCCCCCTACCCTTACACCCCCTCGCATCACCATCACAACCTCCCACACCCCTCTCCCCTCCCCACACTCCGTTCTCTCTCCCTCTCCCTATTATGTCCTCCCCCCTCTCCCCCCAGCCCGAGCACTTAGGTTATTGAAATCTGGTCGGCATTTTTGTGTTGGTGGTGCCATACACTTAGGGAAGGATGCCACTCCCACGGTATGCAATCTGCTTACTTGATACACACTCACCATCAAGACGTATACCCCCTCCCCCCCTCTCTCTCTCTAAAATCCCCAAAATAACTCCTCTCTCAATCCCCTAATGACCAATCTCTCAACCTCCTTTCGGCCAAATTTCAACTCACCCGTCCAGATTTCAGCACTTCCTTTATCTCTCAGTCTGTGTCTCTCCTCCTCAGCCCTTCTTTCAACCTCCTTAATCTTGTAACCTCTTTTTCATTTTTTTTTTTAATAACCCTTCACTCCATCCCCTAATAACGCTTTCTAACCCCCATAACTACTCTCCCAGTCCCAGCCTTTTTCTCATTCGTTTTCTCTCTCAACACATTTTTCTCACCATTAACACACAAATCCCCTGCCCGTTGCTCCACCTACTTTTCCGCCAACAACCCCGCTCTCACAACCCTTCAACTCCCAGTAACCCCTCTCTCAACCCCTAACAACTCCTGTCTCAACCTCTTAACCTCTATCTCAGCCCCTTGATTTCTTTTCGCAAACTCCTTATCGCCAAATTCGCGGCCACCCGTCCAGAATTCAGGATGTCCTTTACCCGCACATTTCCTGGGCAGGGCGAGGGGCCTTTTTCCGTGTGGCTGTCTTGGCCTCTCTTGGCGGCTGCTGCTGCGTCCACAAAAACCCGGCCCCGTACCTGAATTAATTTATCTCACGTTCGGGGATCATTCTTTACCCTCCCGGTTCTTTTGTTGGCGAGTTGAGTAAATCTTTCTGTAGATAATAAGAATAATACGAAGTACATGCAAGACTACTGGAGTAAGCTGAGGTGTTTACGTCAACTCCTTCTATAGCAGAATAAAACCGTCTGCAGGTAGCCAGAATAATAAACAGGTAAAATAAGAGACTACAGTAATGGGATAAACAGTGTTCGATCCTATAATATACAGGTAAAATAAGAGACTACCGTAATGCAATAAACAGTGTTCGATCCTATAATATACAGGTAAAATAAGAGACTACAGTAATGGGATAAACAGTGTTCGATCCTATAATATACAGGTAAAATAAGAAACTACAGTAATGGGATAAACAGTGTTCGATCCTATAATATACAGGTATAATAAGAGACTACCGTAATGCAATAAACAGTGTTCGATCCTGTCAGTACCAGCAGTCCTTCCTAAGCTGAATAAAACCGTTTGTAGTTAACATGGATAACCTCAAGAAGAAATCCATTCCCGTCCCCGAATTAATTTATCTCACGTTCAGGGGTCATTTTTTACTTTGTCGTTTTCCTGCCACGGCTGAGTAAAAATCGTCTGCAAATACCATGAATAACGTGTAAGATTCGTCCCTCACATCTGAATTAATTTATCTCACGTTCAGGGGTCATTCTTTACCTCGTTCCTTTCCTGCCACGGCTGAGTAAAAATCGTCTGCAAATACCAAGAGTAACGTGTAAGATTCGTCCCTCACATCTGAATTAATCGCTTCAGCATGATGGTGTTGGCATGTTAGTGTTGGCTTGCTTCTTTTATTCTTTCTACCACCAGGCGATCTGATTCATCTTTGTGGAGACTCTTGCAACTGCTGTAACTCTCCCTCCCTCCCCCTCTTCCCTCCTTCCCCTCCTGAGTGAGGTGGAGGGGGGAAGAGGGAGGGGGAGGCCAAGGATGAGATGGAGGGATGGGGTGGAGAGGTATATGAGAGAGGGAGGTGTGAGTTGGGAGCAGGGCAGTGAAATGGCGGGGGACAGGGCGACTTGGAGGCGATTTGCTTGTGGCCCGCCACCCCAAACGGGATTGAGGCGTCTGGCAATAGATAGATAGAGAAGTAATGCATAAGACTGCTTGTTTAGTTGCATCATCCGCCTTCCATCTACCAAACAGCAACCAAACCTGGCTGAATATTTAAGTGGAAAATATGAAAAATGTTAAATCAGACAAAAGTGAACTGTAATATACTTTGGTTATGGAGAAACCTGCCCATAATCCTATATAAATAGTTGCCCTGGCGTTTGTGTCCCTACTCAGTAACGACTCTTCTCACAACGCACTACCACCCCGCCTTACTCGTACACATTCTGGCACCTTATCTCCCCACCTTGTTATAGGTCTGCCTCTCTTCTTGTTTGTACTGTATAATTTCACACTTTTTCGCCCTCCAACACTACTCCCCCTTCTCTCTCTCTCTCTCTCTCTCTCTCTCAATCTTCCTCAGCTTCCTATCCCTTTGTCTTCCTCTCCCCTTCCCCCACCCCCCTTCCCTGCTCTTCACCTGGTACAGTCATGGACAGAGAAACCTGGACACTCAGGGGCTGAGCTGATAGTTTCTTTTTCCTTTTCGATTTTTCCAGTAAATCTTCGTCCATATGAACCGTACCCCCCCATCCCCTTCCTTCCCTCACCTCCTCTCCGTCCTACCCATATGACCCGGGAAGGCTGGCCATTCCCAGGGGACACGGACACTTCTCACCTCTCTCTCTCTCTCTCTCTCTCTCTCTCTCTCGTATGCAGATCCAAAATCAGGAGTCGCCTCTCATGGGCCAACCAGCCTACTGCAGTTGTTTTCTTTAAATATATTCCTAAGTTTTATTTTATAATACTTATATCACAATAATAAAGGCATACTTTGCACTGACATTACTATTCACTCCTACAGAATCTTGAAAAAGAAAGAGAGAGAGAGAGAGAGAGAGAGAGAGAGAGAGAGAGAGCAGCTGAAGATGAGCTTCTCGTGTGTGTGTGTGTTAGCAGAGTAGCCGTAGGGAAGAGGGAGGGATGGGTTGTGATCGGAAAAATGTAGGGAGTTGCTTGTGTCAAGGATGCACACACACACACACACACACACACACACACACACACACGGTTCAAAGTCGGCGGATTAGCGAACTGGGGTGTATGGGGGCAGGGAAGGGGGTATGGGGAGTGCAGCCTGGGAGGTGCTATGAAGAGAGGGTAAACGGGATGGGGGGTGGGGGGGGATGGAGGAAAGGAGTCGTGAACGAAGAGTGACGGACAAGCCGGGGGAAAAGAGAAAATATGACATTTGCCTCGCCTCACCTGTCCAGGTTTCTCTGTCCATGACTGTACGAGGATTTATGGTGTGCGTCTTAGCGTGCGTCCTGAGGTTGACGTATGCGTCTCCCTGCCCGCCTCACACCACCACACTACACCTTTACACCACACCACGCGTCTCCCTCCCCGCCTCACACCACCACACTACACTTTACACCACACCACACTTTACACCACACCATGCGTCTCCCTGCCCGCCTGACAACACCACACTACACTTTACACCACACTACACTTTACACCACACCATGCGTCTCCCTGCCCGCCTCACAACACCACACTACACTTTACACCACACCATGCGTCTCCCTGCCCGCCTCACAACACCACACTACACTTTACACCACACCATGCGTCTCCCTGCCCGCCTCACAACACCACACTACACTTTACACCACACCATGCGTCTCCCTGCCCGCCTCACAACACCATACTACACTATACACCACACTACACTATACACCACACCATGCGTCTCCCTGCCCGCCTCACAACACCACACTACACTTTACACCACACCATGCGTCTCCCTCCCCGCCTCACACCACCACACTACACTTTACACCACACCATGCGTCTCCCTCCCCGCCTCACACCACCACACTACACTTTACACCACACCAGTTGCCTGATATTCTACCTCAGACCCTCACATGGCCGCGTCTCCTCTAGCATTACATTCTACGTGTAATGTCAGACGATTATATGGAGATGATAGTGAGTCATAGGAGCCTCAAGTGGATGTATGCGTCTCCCTGTCCGCCTCACAACACCACACTACACTTCCCTACACTTTACACAATACCGGTTACCTGATATCATCCCTGTCTTTACCCTTAACCAACACAACACCCTGTTCACTTCAGCTAGGCGTAAAGCTGCCGTCTCTCCATCTCAAGCAGTGCCTCATTCATTTTCACCCTTTAGGCATCCTACGCTTCTCATTTACGCTCAGGTGATCTACGTATCATGAGTACTTTTATACCTTTCCTCCTCGTACGTACTTATTCCACCCTTCTCTGCTCTTACTTACTTATTTTCCCCCGCTCCTCCTCATCCCACTCATACCTTTCCTCTCTTCAGTATTTCCTCCCACCTCCTCTTCCAGAACCTCTTTTGGATTTTCTCCCCCTCCCATCATCATCATAATTATCATCATTATCATCATCATCATCATCATTTCCTTTCATCATTAGCTAACTAATTCCCTCCTCTTCCTCCTTCTTCATCCCCTCCTCCTCCTTCTCCTTCTTCTTCTACTTCTCTTCCTCCTCCTCCTCCTCCTCCTCCTCTACAGTGTCATACGCCAGGTGCCCTTCTACGCCTCCCATCTACGCACGAGTACCTTTTCATTCTCTTGTACTCTTAGGCCTTTATGAATTCTCTGGGGGTTTTAATGAGCTTGGGATAAGAGAGAGAGAGAGAGAGAGAGAGAGAGAGAGAGAGAGAGAGAGAGAGAGAGAGAGAGAGAGAGAGAGAGAGAGAGAGAGAGAGAGAGAGAGAGAGAGAGAGATGGGGGGGACAGTTCACCCTTATCCTCTTCCATTATCAATATTCTGGATCTCATCTGAAGAAGAGATCAAAGCCTATCTTCCCTATCAAGACAAGTTAAGTGAAAGAGTGCAAGAGAGAGAGAGAGAGAGAGAGAGAGAGAGAGAGAGAGAGAGAGAGAGAGAGAGAGAGAGAGATTTTAAATCTACGGTAATCGTCACTAATTCACTGCTTTATATATACATACAACATAATTGCACTAAATTGGGTAAGTAAAGGCGTGACATGATACAGTAAGGGCAGAATTAGTACGTATTAGTGCATATTTAAATACTGATTGATATTAGCAGAGTTAATCTGTTTATCTATAGCCAGACGCCATAATTCCGTAAAGGGTAGCCGTTTGTCTCTGAGTTAGTGGTTTTACGGGGAGGAACACTAATCCTACGCCAACCCACCTGTTAACACATAGGGAACACGTAAAGGCTGGTTATATGGTTACCACCCAGCGCTGTAAATGGTTTCCTGGCTTACAGGAAACCATTAGGCTGACGCTCAATGTAAAGTCGCCTAAAATGGAATGAGTAATGAAAAGTGAGAGGAAAGATCAAGTGAGCGAATGACGGTCGCCACCACCTACCACCAAACCTAATCCAACCTATGACAGCAATCTCTCAATTTTAAAAGCAAGTGTTGGGGACGCAAGATATGGCCAGCTACTGGTAGACGTCAGTGGAATAATTATTAATTTTAAATCCTCAGCATTCATTGTCTTTATAAAAATGCCCAGTAGCTATGGCACGGTACTCCAGGAAAAATAACAAATAACCTGTGAAAGACTCATTTCGATGGAAAATATGAAAAGGCCGCGCGTGTTTGGTAATGAATTAATGAAAAACCACAGCAATACCAACCCTGCTTCCACTATGGCTTAAGTTTAATGTGTACTAAAAAAAAAAAAAAACAGCAGTACCAACCTTGATTCCACTGTGGCATGTTAATGTGTACTGCCGAGAGTCCCAGCCACAAGAATGTGTAGCAGTTCAGTCATGGATGGTAGATAACTTGGTGGAGAGGTGGACACGGCCAGAGTTAAGTCACTAGCAGCTGCAGTCCTTTACTCACATGTTATAATGAGGCATTTAAAGGAGAAGGTTGACGAATGAGAACGTAAACAAACTTCTAAATCAGTGTTTATACACTTATTTCCTTATCAGTCTTCGTTCGGGTACTCTAGATACTAATGTTTCGTTATAGCGTACACTTTTAATGGTGGAAATAGCTTATTCCTAGAGGTTTTTGTGGTAATTTTCAGAGGGCACATAAACACATTCTTCCCGACGAACAACTCTGTGATTTATGGACAGTGTTCGGATGGCCTCCTTGTGTTGATGTTTATATATATTATTTCCATTCGATCAAGTGAATTTTCACACATTACACCACATTTCTGTTTCAAGATATTTTTAAAAGTGTTGTGATAAATAACGACATCAGATATTCCCTCCCAGTGAACCAGATTATCAAAGCTTGTATTATGGTGAAAAGCATTCGACCTCTGCCGAAAGAATTTCTTAATATTTTTTTTAGCAGAAAATGAATACTAATCATTGTTATCCCTCTGGACCTTTGATCAACATGTATTAATATTTTTACTGCTGAACTTATATGGTGGAATATAATCTGGTAGAATTTAAGGAATTTAGTATGTGTTAAGAAATGAGATGATGTCAACATAACAACGTGGGGCATTTCCGGTGTTTCACCCCAGCTGACTTCACGGGATTTTATTCAGTAAGAGTGAGTGTTAGAACCCTTAGAATGTTACTGGGAGAGACCCTGACATGTACTGAAGGAAGAGTGAAAGGATAAAGGGGAAAATGAATGAGGGGGAGAATGTATTGACAAAATGAATGGAAAAATAAGAGAGACTGGAGGGAAGAATGAAAAAATGAAAATGAAGGGAAGGATGAAAGAACGTCAAAGTGAAGGGAAGAATGGAAGAAGGACAAAATGCAGGGAAGAATAAAAGAACGACAAAGTGTAGGGAAGAATGAAAGGTTAAATAAAGTAGTACAGATAATGAATACACCCAACCCATTCACTACAATGCCGTGTTGTTTGGGTGTATTCTCGCTGCCTTCACACGATTATATTCAGTACATGAGAGGCCTTTGGTAGTGAAGGGGTTAATGAAGGCTGTATCAAACCCAGCCAGACAGAAAAGAGTCATGGAAGATAAATAAAATCGTCCGTAGGCAACAAGAATGAAGGAGAAAATAGTGGTAGAGTAGCTGGAAAAAAATGCATAAAAGGTGGAAGGATGAGGGAAAAGGAAATACTGAAGATATACATTAAAGCAGTAGTATTCTGTGTGTGTGTGTGTGTGTGTGTGTGTGTGTGTGTGTGTGTGTGTGTGATCCCCCAAATATCACAAGTTTTTCAAGGGCATGGTTGTTGGTGTAATGCGACCTGTGTAAAATGTGCAATTACATGTGCAGCTCTGACACCTAATAATGTTAATTGTGTTGGCAATGGACAGGGTTGTGAAAAGTGCATCTCAAACATTATATACCTGATTCACCAAGTTATGTGTGTTGTGAAATGCTGACTGATTAAATACTGAAGGATATATGCAACTTTTATGCCGAGAATAGTATATAAATTGTATGTGTGTGTGTGTGTGTGTGTGTGTGTGTGTGTGTGAGAGAGAGAGAGAGAGAGAGAGAGAGAGAGATTCTTGTAATTTCGAGCTGGATATGCAAGCCAGTGTATCGCCCATTATCCTCCCCTCTTCTCCTTTATCCTCATATCTTCCTTCATCGTCCGTCCTCTTACTCTCCTTTATCATCAACCCTTCCCTCACCTTTCATCCTCTTCATTTCACTCCCTGTGTCTCTTTTCCTTCACTTTCCCTCCTCTTCTTCTGTCTTATCCTCATCCCTTCCTTCATCTTTCATCTTCTTCTCTCTCTCTGTCTCTCTTATTTCGTCTTTCATAATTCTTATCCTTCTTTCTTTCTCTCTTCCTTCACCTTTTATCCACTTCTTCGCCACTTCCTCGTCCTTCCTCTCTCCTCTGCGCCATAAACTACTTGAACTGGCCATGTCCTGTCTCTCACCCCTGCTTGCTCCATGTCCCCTCTTCTTCTTCCTCTTTCTTTCTCTTTCTACTGCCTTCTCCTTCTTCCTTTGTCCTATCTCCTTGCAATTTCTCTGTTTCTCTTCTGTTTC
>NW_027643835.1:0-25000 GCF_032717465.1 Coenobita brevimanus
GGGTGCGTTGACTCAGTCTCCTGAGGTAAGGGTTAGATTTTGCTGTTTTTAGTCATTAAGGTAATGACATTAGGACACAAGGATGTCTTACTGACAGCCAGGATGTATCATAGGCCAAAGACAAGTAAAAAATAAAGGTAATACACGTCAGTTTGATGAGACAAGGGGGCAGTGTGTGAGGGAAGGGAGCCGTGCAGCATCTCAGTCCTGGCGTCTCAGCACCAGTGAAATAAGTGAGTATCGTCCTGTGGATTCTCGTGCCTATCAGACTGGTGGACATGGCTTGTTTCTCCCTTGTCTCTGTCCACGCAGCAGTACAGATCAGAACCTGAATATAAAGTGACTACTGAGGCTTGTATTTTAGGGTGAGAACGTGCTTGCAAAAATAAGCTAAGTTCTGTAGTCATAAATCTGCTGTAAGTGCATTCACGTACACAGGCATGTGCTCAAAAAAACGCACCACTACAATACACACATACAGAGACGCACACCCACGTGCACACATGTACACACCTGCACACACACATATATACATGCATACATACATACATACATACATACATGCATACATACATACAGGGAATGCACGAAGGCGCACTTAATTTACCTATATTTACAAAGTTTATGCTCCTGGAAGGAAGCAAGCACATGGTGGTACATATATATTGATGCACCCACATATGTTTCAATACACACGTACTGATTCATGCAGGCATTGTTGCACGTACACATTGATGCACGCACACACGCTGGCACAAATGCACCGATGCACACACATGGATGCGCGCACGCGCTGATGCATTCAGACACTGATACACGCACACGGCAATGTATGCACACACTGATGCACACAGACGCTGATGCATACACACACTGATGCATACACACACTGATGCATACACACACTGATGCACACACTGATGAGTACACACACTAATGCACACACATTTATGAATACTCATATGGACACATTTATGAACGCATCCATTAATACACACACACACACACACACACACACACACACACACATACGCATATATATGCACATTTACTGATATGCATACCCAAACCTTCATTCAGACAGGTTCACTATGAGCTCTACAATGCATCCACACGCAGTGTCCCTGCCGGACACACACACAGGGTCACCTGATACACATAGACAACACCACACACACACACACACACACACACACACACACACACACACACACACACACACACACACACACACACACACACACACTCACACACACACACACACACACACACACACACACACACACACACACACACACACACACACACACCTGCACATAGCTGCACTTCCACATATCCACACCTGTGTGTAGATGGCGCTGCCTAACGTAAACATAGGCAATCCCGAGCTCCTCATTTAACACTAAATTATCGGGTATATATACATTTTGGAGGACAGTTACTTATACTAGAACACATGCAAGATAACAGTGCACCTAGCCTGATATATGAACAGACATTAATACGTGAAGTGTAGCTAGGCGTGTGTGATGAAAGCTGGTGTAAGTGAGGCAGACAACAGAGTCCCGCTCCGTGTTGCCGTGAACTTTGTAGCTGATACACGGAGATACTTTAAGTGGACTTAATTTACATAGTCACAATGGCCAAATCATTGAGTGACCTAAGGAAAATGCAGCGCAACCAGCTGACACGGCTGACAAAAGGATATTTAATTGACAGTATCCTGACAGCACCTGAAGGAAGTGGCGGACAATTGCTGGAGTTGACCAACAAACTTCATGCCCTTGTCAACGATGTGGCAGAGTTATGGAGAGCTGTTACCGCACCGGATAGTAACATAAACAAGAGACTGGACGAACTACAAACCCAGGTAAATAAACAAGCTGAGGTTATTTCAAAACAACAACGTTACCTAGAAGTCATAGACCGAAAAGAAAGGGAGAAGAATTTGGTAATAACAGGAGTTCCGGATGAGAACGAGGCGTTGGATGGAGTAACAACAGAAGGTAAACAAACTAAACAAGATCTGGTCTAAGGTAGGAATCAGTGAAGATGTTCAGTCACATCGAAGGTTGGGAACCACAGGGGCAGACAACAGGCGGCGGGCCATCTTGCTAACAGTTGACAGTAAGGAAACAAGGGACAGGATTTTAGAGAATGCTAGACAGCTTAAGCAGGCTGGTAAGGAGTATGAAAAGATCTTCATAAAGAAGGACGTCCATCCCAGCTTCCGGAAAGAGTGGAAGAGGCTGCACGACGCGGAGAAGGCTGAGAGGGAGCGACCCGAGAACGCTGGCTGTGTGATACGCCTGGACATGAGGAGACGAAGCTCTACAGGGACGGAGTTGTGATCGACGCCTGGAATCAACAGTCTTTTTGAGCAGACCACAGCATCGAAATACGTTTAAGATTCTGTCATGGAATGTAAACGGTGTTAGAACAAAACTGGAGAAAAAACCTGTGCAAGGCTTGCTTCAAAATTATGACATCATTAACGTCATTACCTGTTTCCTTTCCTGGTTATGTGTCATATAAAAGTGATGTAAGAGGTTCATCTGAGCGGGGGGGAACAGTGGTATTATTAAAGAATCATTTATCTGATGCAATCGTAAATATTGATACTGTATGGAGGAACAAATATGGATTCAGTTTCGGTGTGCACCAAAGTGTTTATTTGGATTTTGTTATATACCCCCATCTGACTCACCGTACTATTCTCACGACTCATTTGCATCAATTCAGGAGAAGTTAAAGACAAGTGAAATGTGTCAGGAGTGCGTTATAATAGGAGACATGAACGCAAGGTTTGGAAACTTTGCTCGAGAATTGCCTAGCCACGTTGAGTTACCAGATCATGATAAATATTCCTATCCAGTCTTACCCGATGATGTACGGTTACCCAATGATAATGCCTTCATACTATCGAGTATTTGCAAAGAGTCAAAGTTGGTGTTAATCAATAATCTAAAGACTCCTTTTAAGCACTTTATGAGCAAGAAAACTTTTAGGAAAGGTGATGAATGGATATCAGAATTGGACACCCGTGTTGTGAGCACCTCGGTGTTGGGCGGGGTGAGTGAGTTCTCGGTGTTTCAAAATGATTCATTCCCTTCAGACCACGCACCCATAGCTGTAACCTTGTCAATACCAGGCGTCGATCACAACTCCGTCTCTGTAGAGCTTCCTCTCCCTCGTGTCCAGGCGTATCACACAGCCAGCGTTCTCGGGTCGCTCCCTCTCAGCTTTCTCCGCGTCGTGCAGCCTCTTCCACTCTTTCCGGATGCTGGGATGGACGTCCTTCTTTATGAAGATCTTTTCATACTCCTTACCAGCCTGCTTAAGCTGTCTAGGATTCTCTAAAATCCTGTCCCCTGTTTCCTTACTGTCAACTGTTAGCAGGATGGCGCGCCGCCTGTTGTCTGCCCCTGTGGTTCCCAACCTTCGATGTGACTGAACATCTTCACTGATTCCTACCTTAGACCAGATCTTGTTTAGTTTGTTTACCTCTGTTGTTGCTCCATCCAACGCCTCGTTCTCATCCGGAACTCCTGTTATTACCAAATTCTTCTCCCTTTCTTTTCGGTCTATGACT
This sequence comes from Coenobita brevimanus, assembly GCF_032717465.1. Taxonomy (NCBI): domain Eukaryota; kingdom Metazoa; phylum Arthropoda; class Malacostraca; order Decapoda; family Coenobitidae; genus Coenobita; species Coenobita brevimanus. Next base: position 3,593 of record NW_027643835.1, read on the forward strand.
TCTAGGTAACGTTGTTACACACACACACACACACACACACACACACACACACACACACACACTGCTACCACATCAATCTGCACACCCCACCCCCCCACCCCCCCCGCACACAAAACATCCACACACACACACACACACACACACACACACACACACACACACACACAGCAACCACATCAAACCATTCACCCCCACCCTCCACACACAACACATTCACCCACACACACACACACACACACACACACACAGCAACCACATCATACCATTCACCCCCACCCCCCACCCTCCACACACAACACATACACCCACCCACACACACACACACACACACACACACACACACACACACACACACACACACACACACACACAGCAACCACATCATACCATTCACCCCCACCCCCCACCCTCCACACACAACACATTCACCCACCCACTCACACACACACACACACACACACAGCATCCACATCAAACCATTCATCCCCAACCCCCACACTCCACACACAACACATCCATCCACACACACACACACACACACACACACACACACACACACACACACACACACACATATAGTACTCTCTAGTGGAACTTGCTGGTGAGGAAATGTGTGTATGTAACTGTGATGGTATCGGGAGGTTGCCATGGTAACACACAGGCACCTCGCACCACACACACACACACACACACACACACACACACACACACACACACACAATTTATTTTTGGGTAGGGCTGGTAAAGAGACCTGTATGATCATGAGAGTTAACAGAGACAGTATTAACACTCTTATGACTCACTCTCAGCTGAATGCTATCGCCCAGCAGTACCTGGAATAAAATACTAGAGTTGCCCCTACCATGAGAGGGCCCGGGTACCATCTAGTGGTTGTAAAAGTAGCTGGACAAGTCTCTCGTCTTGGTAGGCGTCGCTACTTGGCTACTTTTGCTAGTGGCCGTATGACAGTGGAAGGACGAGGGTGTGTGTGTGTGTTGCTGTAGCATCAGTCCCCTGAGGTAAGTGTTGGATATTTGCTGTTCTTAGCCATTAAGGTGACTACATTAGGACACAAGGATATCGCACTGACAGCCAGGAAGTATCATGGCCCAAAGAAATAATACCTATGAGGCTACTAGACGTAATTCTGATGAGACAAGGGGGCTGTTGGTGTGAGGGAGATGGAGGCCTTGTACCGCCTCAATCTTGGTGTCTCAGACCAGTGAAATAGCAGTGTGAGTGTCATCCTGTAGATTCTCGTTCCGATCAGACTGATGGACTAGGCTTGCCTGCCTCCTTGTCCATGTCCACCCAACAGTACAGTTTGGGACCTGAATGTATACTGATAAGTGCGATTCAGATATGAGAGGGACAATGTGATGGAAATAATTATTGTATGTAAATTATTTTGTCCTGAAGCGCATGCACACACACACACACACACACACACACACACACACACACACACACACACACACACACACACACACACACACACACACACACACACACACACACACACACACACACACACACACACACACACACACACACACACACACACACACACACACACACACACACACACACACACACACACACACACACACACACACACACACACACACACACACACACACACACACACACACACACACACACACACACACACACACACACACACACACACACACACACACACACACACACACACAAAGTATATTATGGTGTTGTTCATTTGCCTAGGCCGAGATCGTCGTTTTTTTGCAGCTGATTTCCCGTAGTGCAGTGGTAAATTTGGACAAATATACAGCTCTGCATCATTTCCACGTCCCTTCTTCGTGACTAGCACCAATCTAGTGTTAACCCCTTGTCACAACACAAAATTTAAGAAAGAGATTGCAATTTTACGCCAAGTTAGATTGAACAGGGGTCCTTATCCTGCAGCGGTGTGTCACAGGCTGATGATGATGATAATAGGGTTGTCGGAGATGATATTGATAATGATGATAGTGATGCTGCTGATGATAGTGATCTTGAAACTCCTGAACCAACTAACTGGACCGAGATTATGGTGATTGTAATGATGATGAAGCAGTTGGGATAATAATGATGATGATGATGACGGTGATGGAACTTATGTAGTAACTCTTTAACAGGGTTGTGATGATTGCTGTGCTTGACGCTGTTGCTCCTGGCGATGATGATGATGATGATGACGACGACTACGACAACGATGATGATGATGATGACGACGACTACGACAACGATGATGATGGTGATGACGATGATTATGGTGACGGCGACGATTTTCATGTCTATGGCTGAGTCACCTCTTGTTTTTCGTTTCTCTTCAAATGTAGTTGGTGACTGTGTGTAGGAGAGAGAGAGAGAGAGAGAGAGAGAGAGAGAATGTGTGTGTGTGTGTGTGTGTGTGTGTGTGTGTGTGTGTGTGTGTGTGTGTGTGTGTCCGCGCATGCTTGTGTGTATTTGCGTGCGTGCGTGCGTGTGTACAGCATTTCCCTCACACTCGAACTATTTATATCATAAGAGTGCAAATGAGGTCAGGGATATTGCTCTTCTTGGCCATACAAATACTAAACATTTACACTATATTCTGAAAAAACATACTGGATTCCTAAGGTCACTCACTGGGTTTCAAAAATCATTGTTCGCTGTCTCTTTATTTATCGCAAGGAAAGGGATGGATGTGTGTCCGAAATAGTAGCTCAGTTTTGGTCTTTCTCTGGACCGTGAATGATTTAAATGGAATAATTATCCTTATTTATATTGGTTTAGTTGTGAGGATGCAACACACGTTTTGTTTACGTTTTATCAGGGCACATCAAAGAGCGGCCATGTCCATCTGCTTCTCACTAATGATTTTCGAACGAGGTTCTACATTCCTCTAAATTTTAGGGACAGTGAAGCCACACAGCACCACAACACGCCATACCATACCATACCATACCATACCACACCACAAAACCCCACACCACAAAACCCCACACCACAAAACCCCACACCACAAAACCCCACACCACAAAACCCCACACCACACAACCCCAAACCACACCACCCAACACCACACCACCCCACACCACACCACCCCAAACTTTACCACACCAACCACCCTTCCACACCACACCACACCAAGGGGATTAACCAAAGGGTCCTTAAGCTCCCGCATCTAGTAATTCTGAGCTTGTTTCCAGGTAACTCCACACACACACCTCAGGTCACGTCTTTCACAGAAGAGATAACAGAAGGAGAGCGAGCGTAACTGAATGGCAAGCCAGAGATGGAGTGAGAAGAAGAGGTGCACAGAGAACAAGATGGAGAGATCATATGAAGCAGATCTACCGAGCAAGGACGGAAAACAGACTAACAATCAATGGATCAGAGTGGAGAAAGGTGAGAGGGTCCTTATCATGCGGTGGTGTGTCACAGGCTGATGGTGATGATATTGATGGTGATAATGATGTTGATGCTGATGGTGGTGATGCTTTAACATCTCAACGTATGAGGTTACAGAATGCACAATGAGGCTGCATAGCCAGGAAATGGAAGAATATGAGTGCAAATTAAGTATTTATGCAATATGATGAATAAGGATGGAAGATTAGAGGATGAAGTGACTGAGATGATACATCAGGGAAGGAGGGTTGCTTGCTCTCTAAAAAGTAGTGATTAGGAAGAGGGAACTGAGGATGAAAGTATGGAAAAAAAAGGGCACTGCATGCTGTGATTCCCAGTTTAAAGTATGGAAGTGAAGCTTGGATCTTGCTGGAAGGACACAAGTCAAGAGTGAGAGCGGTGGAAATGAGCTACTTGAGAGGAGCATGTGGAATTTCATAGAGAGACAGACAGACAAATGGGCAGATGAAGGAGCGTTGTGATGCTAATGTGGATGAGATTGAAAGCGCTAAGAGAAATACTTCGAGGTGGTTTGGCCATGTGGAGAGGATGACGAATAAGAGAATGACTAGAAGAGTGCACATGAGTTAGCTGGAAGGATAGAGGGGGATGGGAAGACCGATGATGAGATGAAGGGAAAGAGAAGAAACATATGAGTGGGATACTTGAGCTAAATGGTAGAGGACAGTACATCATGAAGGCGATTTGCTTGTGGTCACCCCTTACGGGATTAAGGGTCTGGCTATAGATAAACAGATATAGATAAATAGATAGATAGGTAGGTGATAATGATAATATGATACTGATGATGATGATGAGAATGGTAATGATAATGAGAATGACGGTGTATATAATGATGATGATGATAATGACGACGACAGCTATGATGATGAGGAGGAGGAGGATATTGATGATGATTTTTGTCGGCAGGTCGAAGGACGAAACAGCAGGAACTCTACCATCGGTCCAAGCATCCACGAATCCACATCCATCCATCCATCCATCTTGCTTGATGTTAAAAGCTAAGTCTATTTAACCTAAGTAGTACCAATTGCTTCTTCATAAGCTTTCCAGCTGTCTGAACAGATCTGCAGTAGCTTTTAACTTCTAGAATAACTCGGTTCTGGTGCTCAGTTTGGTACTTTTATTTTCCTTTCATCAGAACTGCCGCGGCAGATTTTGAGAAAAGTCCCTCAAGTAACTCCTATTATTTTTTTACTAGGTTTCTAATGATGTCCATAGATCCGTTGTTGCTTTAATAGTTTCCTAGACAACACAGTCTTGGCGCTGTTCTCTGCCACCCTATTATACCATGTCATATAGTGTTCTCGCTCGCTTGCCCTGTTCGCTCGCTCGCTTGAACAATAAATCACTGAAGAAAAGGTGGTATAAAGCCCCCTAAGCCGCCACAGTATTATAACCCTCGGTATGCAGTCCGTTCCCTGTGGCCTTGTAACTTTGTGTACCCGAAGCGCTTACAAAATAATTTGAAATAATTTTCCTATCGTAACAATACTCGTTTCACTTTAAGTTGGCCTGAGTTGTTTTTGTTGTTCTTATTACATCTTAGGTTCCTCTGGATGTGAACCCAGTGTTATGTTGAAGGATTGTCTGTGTTGTGGTGGTGTGGTGCAGGAAGTGAGTGGGTGTGCTGTGGTGTGGGGGTGCCACTTTGCAGTATGATCACAGGGGATTATATGTGTGTTATATTTTGTGTTAGTATTGTAGCAGGGAAGGTTGGTGTACTCGTATCTCTGGGTTCGGTAGTGTCTGAAGGGTGTATGTCTGGTGGTGGCACATGAAGGATGCTGTTTGGTAGAAAGTTTTGGCTGGCTGGGGTGTTTGTGTGTTTATGTATGTGTTTGGTATAGAAAGTTTTGGCTGGCCAGGGTGTCTGTGTGTTTATGTATGTGTTTGGTATATAAAGTTTTGGCTGGCTGGGGTGTTTGCATGTTTATGTATGTGTTTGGTATAGAAAGTTTTGGCTGGCTGGGGTGTCTGTGTGTTTATGTATGTGTTTGGCAGAAAGTTTTGGCTGGCTGGGGTGTTTGTGAGTTTGTGAATGTGTCTGGGAAGTGTAGAGTCGGGTGGAGGAGGGGATATGTTGCAAAGATACTCTGTGTAGTGTTGGGCGGTTGTTCGATTTTGTTTGTGGAGAGGATGACGCAACATAAGGTTACAAAGGTGGGACGGATCTTGAGTTGAAGTGATGAACTGTGTGCCTCTCATATTCACTTGGTCTCTGACTGAAATTAGTTATGTTTCTTGATGTAGGCTGTCAGTACTTGTGGTCTTAGTGTCTTCTGCTATCAAGGTATTGTTTTCTGATCTTTAAAGCTCCTTCGTGTTTGTGTTGGATATGATTACGGCTCAGCTTGTGCGGCAGTAAATCACGGTTGTTTTAATGTATTACTTATAAGTGGAGGATGGAGTTGGGATGTATATGAGAGAGGGTGTGTGTGAATTAGGGGGAGTGATGCAGAATGACAGGGGACAGGGTGGCATAGAGGCCACTTGTTTGTGGCCACCTCTTACGGGATTAAGTCGTCTGGCTATAGATAGATGGATAGACAGATAGCTTATAGTTTCCATACAGTTTGCCGAGTAGTAGCGATAGTTATCACTAGAATATGATGTTAGTCACGAATGAGTGCTGTGGAAAGAATGTAGGGCCGTAGTATTGTCTACTTCTGCTACTGATCTGCCTGACATTCTGGTATGCTTTAAATAAAACTCTGTGCCAAGTTAAAGAGAAAGGCGTGTATGTTTGTGTAGGAGGAACAAGAGACAAGGAGGTATTCTGTGGCCTGTTTTCTTTGTGCTTCCTACAAGACACAGTAATAGTTATGACGGGGCATTGGTGGCAAGTTTGTGAGTCAGCACACACTTACGGCCTCTCATTATACAAGGTGGTCCATATATTACGCCACCCAGTTCTTGTGTGTTGCGGGCACGGCTCAGTGAACATTACCAGTGTCTACCCTGCATCATTATCTATTTCCCACAACCCTCTTCAGGCTTAGCTTTATAATATAGGCTTTAATTTAGGTCCACTGATTGCATGGTGGAGAATTCCCATAACCTTTTTTATGCTTAGTTGTGTATCATTGTATTGTATAATCTTTTATGTCCACGATCACAAGGCTGAGTAGTAATTTGGTGAAGCGATCAGAATGTCTTAGCTCATCACAAATGCCGTCCCCACAACACACAAGACTGCAGAGCGCAATATACTTATCACCTTATATTAAGTCAAAGCCACAGTTTAAAAGGTAATGAAACAAGACAGAAAATTTAAGTTTTCATTATTAACACTTCAGTATAGAATACATTAACAGAGACAGCAATATAAAATATGCATTCAAAAGTAGCATTTGTCCACAGAACATCCTGGAGGGGAGCGACCCGACTTGCAAGGCAGATCACACCATCACCACCAGGCTTCTCTTGGCAGGTCAGGGCAGATCGCCAGCAGCAGCAGCAAGTCATCTCACGGCTGGGGAAGACACGACACCCTGCCGCCGCCGCTGCCGCCGCCGCCGCCGCCGCCGCCGCCGCCGCCGCCGCCGCCGCCGCCGCCGCCGCCGCCGCCGCCGCCGCCGCCGCCGCCGCCGCCACCACCACCACCACCACCACCACCACCAGGCATCTCAGAGTAGGGGAAGACACCACACCACCGTCAGGCTTCTCACGGCAGGGCAGATCAAACTTCAGCAGGGTATGACAAGTGTGGCAAGGAAGCAGCGTCAAGGCAGCAGACTCCAGCACGACCTGTGAACCAGATGTGTATTAGTTCAGATCAGTGTTAGCTTTAGTTATTTAATCTTCTATCTATCTCTATCTATTGCCAGACGCCTTAATCCCGTTTGGGGTGGCCACAAACAAATCGCCTCCAAGTCGCCCTGTCCCCCGCCATTTCACTGCCCTGCTCCCAACTCACACCCCCGTCTTTCATATACCTCTCCACTCCATCCCTCCATCTCATCCTCGGCCTCCCCCTCCCTCTTCCCCCCTCCACCTCACTCACATACACTCTCTTCGTCAGTCTTTCACCCTCCATCCTCTCCACATAGCCAAACCACCTCAATCTGTTCTCATAACGCTTCCTATCACATCCACATCCACACCACAACGCTCCTTTATATCCTCATTCGTCAGCCTGTCTCTCCATGTGACTTCACAGGCTCCTCTTAAATAACTCATTTCCACTGCTCTCACTCTTGACTTGTGTCCTTCCAACAACGTCCAAGCTTCACTTCCATACGTTAGAGTTGGTATCACAATACCATGTAGTAACTTTTTCACTTCCATGCTCACTTCCCTGTTTCTTATCACTGCTTTCAAAGAACCAGCAACCTTTCTTCCCTGCTGTACCCTTTCAAGCACTTCACCCTCCAAACCTCCATCCTTACTCATCACACTGCCCAAGTACTTAAACGTACTCACATTTTCCAATTCCTCACCATCCAACCTCGCTGTACATTCACTGACTTCACCTCTCTCAAAGACTATCACTTTACTCTTCCCTACATTCACCTTTAGATTCCGTTTCTTGCACACTCTCCCAAACTCATCCACCAAGCCTTGCAGCTCCCCTTCGTCTTCACTCAACAACACAATATCATCTGCAAACAACAGTACAGGGAGTTTCCAGACACTATCCTCTTTCACCAGGGCCACTCCAACATCCACTACCCCACCTTGTACCTCTTTTATTACCCCATCCATGTACAGATTGAACAACCATGGAGACATGACACATCCCTGTTTCAACCCAACTTTCAAAGAGAAAAATTTACTTAGTTCACCATCCACACGCACTGCAGCCTTCGCACCATCGTACATACTCTTCACAGCATTCAACAACTTCCCATCTACTCCATATATTCTTAACACTTTCCACAATCCTTGTCTATCCACCCTGTCATATGCTTTCTCCAAATCCATGAAAGCCGCATACAACTTCTTTCCCTTCTCTAGAAACTTTTCCACTCAAGATCTAAGAATGAATATCTGATCTACACAACCTCTTCCCTTCCTAAAGCCTCCCTGTTCTTCTGCAACTAATTTCTCTGTTCTTTCTCTAACTCTGTCAATAAGTATCCTACCATACACTTTTCCTATCATACTAAGAAGACAAATGCCCCTATGATTACCACACACTTCTTTTTCCCCTTTTCCTTTGTACAAGGGAATAATTATACCTGACTTCCAATCCTCCGGGACTCTACCTTCCTCCCAGGCCAATCTGCACATCTTCCACATCCATTCTACTACTATCTCTCCCCCATGCTTCAGCATTTCACCACACTCTCCATCAATTCCTGGGGCTTTCCCCGATTTAACTTTCTTCATTGCTTCCACAACTTCTATCCTACTGATTTCTTCCTGTCTTCTCACCTCCCTCCTTCTCCCAGCCATTCCCCAGCCACTTATACTCGCATTACTTCCATCCTCTACGTTCAACAATTCCTTAAAGTGTTCTCTCCATCTGCTCACTTTTTCTCCCTTCTCCACTAGTAATCTACCATTTTTATCTTTCACTCCCCGCTAACTTCACTTCCACCCTGTCTTACTCTTTTCACCTCTCTCCAGAACATTTTCTTACAGTCCCTCCACTTTACACTCAAATTCCTTCCAAATTCCTCATCCACTCTCTTCTTACTCTCTCTTACTAATCTTTTCACCTCTCTCTTCCTTTCTACATATAACTCCCTCTTCCGCCTCTCAACTTCTTCCACGCCCCTATTTCTCATCCATTCATTGTATGCTTTCTTCCCAGATGACGATGTAGGGAATTGTAGCTTTGGCCAGGCAACTGAGTTGGTAGGGTGTGCTGTGGGTAACCCAGGGATTCAGGTTCAGACAGGCCCAAAATGGGCACAAAACAGGAGGGTTTGGCTCTTCTGTCAGTGTTCAGGTTTGGAATTGTCATCATTTTGTTCCCTCTCCAAATAATTGCAGCCAAACCTAGATCTAGGTATAGCATGGTTAAGGATGGCATAAAATTTCTGAGTGCTAGTGATATCCATGCTGCTAGATCTTTGGCAACTTCCCTATGCAGTCCCCTATCCCTGAGGTCACACTCTTTGACCTCATCCCAGCTCTTCTTTGGTCTGCCTCTCGCAACCCTACCCCCAACGTTTACACATCCCTTTCTGCGCCCAGTTGTCAGCTCCTATCCTTTCCACATGTCCAGACAATCTCAGTCAGCACCTTCTCATCACAACAACACACTCCAGTCCCATCCTTGCTCTCAACTCTTCAGTCATAAACCTAGCCCCCCAAGGCCTCGCGTTCAAGGACGCACTGCACATCCACCCACTCATTGTCATTTCTGTATGTTTAAGCTTGCAAATATCCTCTTCCTTTGCTGCCCAAGTGTCACTACCATACAGTATTGCACTCGTGGCACATGACACATACAGAGGTCCTTAGCACAGAGGGAAAGCTCTCTCAGTGTCAGGAGAGGCAACAGCTCACTGAATTTCTTCCAACAACTCCTCACTCTAGCCACAGAGCTAGCTTCAGCCCCACCTCCAGCACATAACATGTCTTCCAAATAACAAAACTCTTCTACATACTCGACAGACTCACCAACAAGGTCAGTCCTTCCATGCCTGACAATCTTCACCTGCTCTACCCGACACACGGCACACATGAAATCAGCATTATCTTGCAGTCTACCTCTAGTACCACTACATATCTTATGCACTCACTTATCACAGACTGCACAAGATGGAATTACTTTCCACGCCCTTGTGGCAGATCTCACATGGCCACTCTCTCTCTTCTTTGATAGTACTGCCACCAGCCCTATACACCATCACTTTAGTAATATCTGCATTTACTTTGAGCCCTTGTGTTTCATACCATCTCTGCACTTCCCAAATCTTTCCTCCGCCTTCCTTTCATTCTCTGTAATCAACACCAGATCATTAGCATACATCATCTCCCACGGGAGTCCATTTCTGAAGTCACATGAGAGGGTTTCAAGTACCATGATAAACAACAAGGGGCTCAAATTGACCTCTGGTGCACGCCAGCATTCTTGGAAAACTTGTCACTCAAATTTCCATTCACACTTACCTGGGTGTGAGCACCCACACAAATGGCCATAACCACCCTAACCAGCCACTCCTTGATCCCAAGCTTTCTCATTGCCCACTTCACCACCTCTCTAGGGTCTCTGTCAAAGGTCTTCTCCAGATCAACAAAAACAAAGTACAATTCCCTTTTCTTTCCTATATATTTTTTCCTGAAACTGTCGAACAATGAATATGGCATCTGTGGTCCCTTTGCCTAACATAAACGCAAACTGTATCTCATCAATATTCACATTTTCTCTTAACATACCTTCTAAAATTAGGAGAGAGGTTTCATAAGTTGATTGGAAGTCAGGAGACAGCAGGAATATACCATTACTGTTGAGGGGGATGAATTTGTGTGTAGGCTATGATATAGGAAGCATATCTCAGAATATGGATGTACAAGGTTAATCATATCTTGTATAGTACTTACACTTTCAGATTTGATGGCTTTTCCTTTTGTAATCTTTACTGAATGATGCAATCAGTTCATGATTACACATTATATAATCTCAGACTTCATCTGTGTCATTGTAGTTGGCTCACCTTGACAAATTTTAGTCCTTCTGCTGCTTAGTTCCTGTGTCTAAGTGGCAGAATAAGACAGTATTATGGTTTTGCATCCTCCCCATAGATCTTCATTGTGATTTGCATGATAATCTAGTCTTTATCTCTAGAAACAGCTCAGCATTCAAGGTGGAGAGATGCCAGGTTTTTGTCAGTTTAGGGTGGACATGTAGTCTATATGGTTTGTCTTTATTGTTTTATGTATTCATTATTATTATTATTATTTTACTGTGGATCAAATTTAGCGATTCATCTCTTCCGTTTATAAATCGGTACAACAGATAGGCTTTCATTCTTAATCTCACAGAAGGTATAACCAATGAGTACTGTACTGTCTTCCTGTGCAGTGTATATTTTGTCATTTGTACTCTCGTTATAAGTTTCATTAAAGAATTTGTATCATATGTTTAGTTTCTGTGTCACTCAGTGTGTTAAGTTTATGTAATATATGGTTAATCGTTTAAGTCCTGCCGTTGGATAGCAGTCTAAGTTGCAGTTTTTACTTTCTTCCTTTATATAAGTAGCAACTGCTCTATATTCTTTCCATAGCACTTGTTCATGATTAGCATTAAACTGCAGGCTTAGGTATTCCAAGTAGCTCAGGAAATTTTGAAATATCTCCTCCTAAAGCGACATTAATAGGTACATGACAATTTAGTTTAGTCTGTGCATGATAGTTCAACTTCCCATTTTTTGTAACATGTAAAGAAATAAAATACAGTAGAAGTTTTAGCCGGTATTCCTATGGGGCCGCAGTGGCATGGTCAGCATGGTGCTGGCCTGCTGATCAGGAGGACCCGGGTTCAAGTCCCGGTGTGATAGAGGTTTCTTTAAAATGTGGCTGAGGGAAGTTTGCGTAGCAGGCTTTCCTTAAAACCACAAGGCCCCTTACTTACACTTCAGCTCACACACACACCAAGACACTTACACACGCTACTACATACATACATCAAGACACACACACACACTACTACATACATACACACACTACTACACACACAAGACACGTACATAGCCACAGCCACCTTCACACAGTAGACACACACTACTACATACATACACACATCAAGACACACACAGTACTACACACACACACCAAGACAAGTACATAGCCACAGCCACCTTCACACAGTAGACACACCGCACACACACACACACACACACACACACACAGAGGGTGGGACAGACACACCACAGGCAGACAGAGAGGGACATATACAAAACACAGGGAGTGAGAGAGGAGGGGGTTTTATTAAAAAGTCCAATTTTGGTATACCTCCTGTGGCAAAATTGATATAGCCCCCCCTTTAATATTTTTTGGATATTTTCATTTAGTGCCCCCCAGGCCCCAGACCCACTCGGCTGAACCAAATTGTCTGGCGTCAGCTGGAACATGATATACCAGAGTTATGCCGGTCATGCGGGGATTAATGGTGACAGTGTAGTAACTGTCAGGCTCCTATGACTCACTCAGCCGAACAAAATCGTCTGTCAGCTGGAATGGAATACTAGAGTTGTCCCAAGCACCAGAGGGTTAAGATTCTTAACCCTCTGGTGCTTGGGACAACTCTAGTACCCCATTTCAGCTGACTCAGACGATTTTATTCGACTGAGTGAGTCATAGGAGCTTGACAGTGTCAATACCGTCACCATTAACCCCCTCACGACCGACATAACACTAGCATCATGTTCCAGCTGACGCCAGACAATTTGGTTCAGCCGAGAGAGGATCCTAGGATCCTGAGAGACACTATAACATCACAAACAAAATACAAAATGCCTTCCCTCCATCTTGAACGTACTATGATTCATTTACATTAAGTAAGCTCGTATTTTCCTATTTTTGCAGCTTATTTCATGTATCTTAGTTAAAAGAAAAAAATACTACGAGCCGGTGAATAAAACCAACACTTGTAGACGAAGACTATAATTACCAAACAGTTTCGGTGGACACTGCCACCATCTTCAGTGGTCAAGATAGTGAGAGGGAGTGACATACTGACACTACAAGGGTTCCTTTTTATGCCTGTGTGTGTGTGGAAGGGTGGGGTAAAGGTGAGGTGGGGTGGGGTAGATTGTAAGCGGGGATTAACCCAAGGGGGATTTTGGGGGGGACATTACCGGACGGGTCAGGTGTAATTCCTATCTGACCTGTCCGGTAATGTCCACCCCAAAATCCCCCTTGGGTTAATCCCCGCTTACAATCTACCCCACCCCACCTCACCTTTACCCCACCCTTCCACACACACACGCATAAAAAGGAACCCTTGTATAGTCAGTATGTCACTCCCTCTCACTATCTTGACCACTGAAGATGGTGGCAGTGTCCACCGAAACTGTTTGGTAATTATATTCTTCGTCTACAAGTGTGGGTTTTATTCACCGTCTTTGATTATCACGCAAGAGTGATTCATCCAGCCAATACTACGAGCTCTGTATCTTTTCATAGCCCTTCTTCGTGACTAGCATCGTATTCTAGTTATCTATAGTTACAACTGAGCATTCAAGTTGGAGGGATCACAACTTTAAGCAATTACAGTAAACAAACAAACAAAAAGCAAGTGTCGTCCTCTTGACCTCTCGTCTTCGCAGGAATGCAGCGGTGCCGCCATCTTGTGCGTGGAATGCGTGAAGTGCAGGCTCTTGAGTGGAAGGAGCACGGAGCCACGGGAGACTTAATAATATTCGCTAGTCAGCCAGTCTAGAAGCCTGGGACATCTGCCTGAAATAATAATAGTAATAATAATAATAATAATAGAAATAACAACAAAACCAGTCATATACATAATTCAATACCTTAGTCACTCGATCTGTCCATTCCGCCCCTTCAGTACGAGGACGCATTTCTGTAAGCTATTTTTTCTAACATGGGAGGTTCGATACGTTTGATTGAGCCTATCCATAAGACTCCTAAAGCTGAGTAAATGCCTCTGAAAGTTGCAAAATATAAAATATAAAACGTCTATATGATATAAAAACCTTTGTTCACCTCCGGGACTCGATCTGTGGCGCCTAGAACAAGTGCTGACGTCATGTTTACACTTTGTTACCTCTAGACGATTTCCTGGAGCATAAAGAAACCCTCTCGGGATAATGGGACAGACATAATAACCCCTTCAGACAGAGAATGACTTAGTTACTTTGTTCTAGGTAACCGTACGATTTTATTCAGCTTAGGAGATCCCCTCGTAGTGAAGGGGTTGATGGTGACTGTATCTAACCCCTCCAGTACGAAATTTCTCTCCAGAGTTGAAGAAAATCGTCTGAAGGAAGAAAGATGAAAATGGAAAAAAGTGTTAATGTGGACAATGAGTTAGATAAGACTGGTTTGGTTAAGGTAGGATAGGGATGGGACGGTTGTGGCAGGGTGGGGTAGCGTTGGGTCGGTTATGGCCGGGTGGGGTAAGGTTGGGTTAGTTTTGGCAGGAGGGTGTAGGATTGGGCCGGTTTTGGCAGGGTGGGGTAGGACTGGGTCGGTTTTGGCAGGGTGAGGTTAGATTGGGCTGATTATGCTGCGGTAGGGTAGGGATGGGTCGGTTATGGCAGGGTTGAATAGAGGTGGGTCGATTACGGCAGGCGAGGGTAAGCATGGGTAGGTTATGGTTGCGTTGGGGAGGGTAGGATAGGTTATGGCAGGGTAAGATAGGGCTGGGTGGTGGTGGGCTGGGTAGGGTAGTGTAGGGCTGGGTAGGGTAGGGTAGGCTGAATCAGGGTAGTGTAGGGTACAGAAGAGAGGTGGGTATAACTGCCGTTTAGTTCCGTCATATCCAACGCCTATTTCACTCAGTTATACTACACTGTCTCATCAAATTTGGGGCGATCTTCTCTACGATTTTTGTTCTTCCCCACTTAGTTCAGTTCTTTAGTTCATTCATGACCCTTGGCTTTCCTTTTTTTTTTTTTTTTTTTTATGTGGTGGAGCGCAGGTGCACGAGGCTAGACCACCATAAGTCCAGAATATTTAAGGGTAGGCCACCAAACTACGCCCTGGTAACGTCTACACGTCAAAACATCTGTCCACCTCTGGGACTTGAACTGCGGAGCGCTGGACGCTGAGCTCCCGGTCTGCGGATGTCACTTTTACACTTTGTTAGCTTCTGAAGATATCCTACAGCTTCAGAAAACCCTCTTAGGATGACGGGACAGAATCATGTAACCCTTCAGACCAAGAACGATTTATTTACTTTGTCCTAGCTGACCGCACGATTTTATTCAACTTAGGAGATCCCCTGACAGAGAAGGGGTTGATGCTGGCTGTATCTAACCCCTCAAATTCAAAATTCCTCTCCAGAGCTGAAGAAAATCGTCTGGAGAAAGAATGAAGAAAACTGAAGAAAGTGTTAGAGTGAAAAATGAGTTAGATAAGATTGGTTTGGTTAGGGCAAGGTAGGGTTGGGTCGGTTATGCCAGGGTGGGGTAGGGTTGGATCGGTTTTGGCAGGGTGAGGTAGGACTGGGATAGTTTTGGCAGGGTGGGGTAGGACTTTGATGGTTTTTGCAGGGTGGGGTAGGATTGGGTCGGTTATGGCAGGGTGGGGTAGGGATGGGTCTGTCTTGGCAGGGTGGGGAAGGGACTGGTCGGTCTTGGCAGGGTGGGGTAGGGACGGGTCGGTCTTGGCAGGGTGGGGTAGGAATGGGTCGGTCTTGGTAGGGTGGGGTAAGATCGGGTCGGTTTTGGCAGGGTGGGGTAGGATTGGGTCGGATATGGCAGGGTGGGGTAGGATTGGGTCGGTTTTGGCAGGGTGGGGTAGGATTGGGTCGGTTTTGGCAGGGTGGGGTAGGGATGGGTCGGTCTTGGCAGGATGGGGTAGGATTGGGTCGGATATGGCAGGGTAGGGTAAGATCGGGTCGGTTTTGGCAGGGTGGGATAGGATTGGGTCGGTTTTGGCAGGGTGGGGTAGGGATGGGTCGGTCTTGGCAGGGTGGGGTAGGATTGGGTCAGAGTTGGCAGGGTGGGATAGGTATGGGTCGGTTTTGTCAGGGTGGGGAAGGGTTGGGTCGGTTTTGGCAGAGTATTGGTTAGGTTTCGGTTGGTTTTGGCAGGGTGGGGCAGGATTGGGTCGGTTTTGGCAGGGTGGGGTATGATTAGGTCAGTTTTGGCAGAGTGGAGTAGAATTGAGTTGGTTTTGGTAGGGTGGGGTAGGGTTTGCTCGGTTTTGGTAGAGTGGGGTAGGATTGGATCGGTTTTGGCAGGGTGGGGTAGGATTGGGTCGGTTTTGGAAGGGTGAGGTAGGATTGGGTCGGTTTGGACAGGGTAGGGTAGGTGTGGGTCGGTTTTGGCAGGGTGGGCAAGGATTGGGTCGCATTTGGCAAGGTGGGGTAGAATTGGGTTGGTTTTGGCAGAGTAGGGTAGGGATGCGTCGGTTATGGCAGGGTAGGGTAGGATTGGGTCGGTTTTGGCCGGGTGAAGTAGGATGGGGTCGGTTTTGGCAGAATGGGGTAAGATTGGGTCGGTTTTCGGCAGGGTGGGAAAGGATTGGTCGGGTTTGGCAGGGTGGAGTAGGACTGGGTTGGTTTTGGCAGGGTGGGGTAGGATTGTGTCGGTCTTGACAGGGTGGGGTAAGGTTGGGTTGGTTTTGGCAGTATGGGGTAGGGATGGGTCGAGTTGCGTTTGGGAGGGTAGGATAGGTTATGGCAGGGTAAGATAGGGCTGGGTGGTGGTGGACTGGGTAGGGTAGGGCTGGGTAGGGTAGTGTAGGGCTGGGTAGGGTACGGTAGGCTGAATCAGGGTAGTGTAGGGTACAGATGAGAGGTGGGTATAACTGCCGTTTAGTTCCGTCATATCCAACGCCTATTTCACTCAGTTATACTACACTGTCTCATCAAATTTGGGGCGATCTTCTCTACGATTTTTGTTCTTCTCCGCTTAGTTCAGTCCTTTAGTTCATTCATGACCCTTGGCTTTCCTTTTTATTTTTTTTGTTTTGTTTATGAGGTGGAGCGCAGGGGCACGAGGCTAGACCACCATTAGTCCAGAATATTAAAGGGTAGGCCACCAAGCTACGCCCTGGTAACGTCTACATGTCAAAACATCTGTCCACCTCTGGGACTTGAACCGCGGAGCGCTGGACGCAGAGCTCCCGGTCTGCGGATGTCACTTTTACTCTTTGCTAGCTTCTGACGATATCCTATAGCTTCAGAAAACCCTCTTAGGATGACGGGACAGAATCATTTAATCTTTCAAGCTGAGAACAACTTATTTACATTGTCCTAGCTGACCGCATGATTTTATTAAGCTTAGGAGATCCCCTGATAGAGATGGGGTTGATGATGGCAGTATTTAACCCTTCCAGTTCGAAATTTCTCTCTACTGTAGAGATGACGAAAATCATCCGAAGGTAAAGAGAAGAAAACAGGAAGAGTAATGTAGTGGTGAAAGGGCTGTACAGGGGAGGGTAGGTTAAAGTAGGGTAGAGTTGGGTCGGCAATGGCAGGGTAGGGTAGGGTAGGCTGAGGTAGGCTAGTGTAGGGTTGAGAAGAGTAGGGTAGGGTAAATTGAACTGAATAAGTATATACAATAAAATCTGGCGATACAACAACCAGGGTCATATGCCGCCGGACGACAACGAGAATAAAAGCACTCGAAAAGATGAAATACACACACACACACACACACACACACACACACACACACACACACACAAAATACAATTGATAATTAAAACAAGAAAAACACTAAAACACTAAGAACACTAAACACTAAAACCACTGTATACTAAATTTTACACGGTAGTGCAGCTGCCTACACCAAGCAAAGGTTTCCCCCTCCACCACAACAAGCATCCTCTCCAAGTACCAACAGAAGACTACAATCCCTCTCCTGCCCGGTGCTTAGAGAGGTAACGATGGCGCAATTCCCCAACAGTGGACACCATCAGCAAAAGCCGAAGAGTCAGGGGGACGAAGCATTCCACACAGAAAGTAGGGGGAGAGTCCTCCATTAAAAATCAATGAGAGAACCAGGAATGGCCCATTCGGAGCCAGCATAAAGCCGTCTCCCACCTGCATTCAGACCTCGGCAAATGAAGGGGCCCGTTTACCCACAAATATCACACATTTTATTGGCCCCCACCGCATCCCACCTACTCTGCCAGTGGGAGCAAACAGTGAGTGGTTAGATGAATATCACTGAGCGAGGCAGGGGAGAGGTGAGGATGGGCGAGAGGCAGCAGCCTTTGCCAGAGCGACAGCATGCTCATTGCCCACAATGGTACAAAAACACAAAGCAGTCCCTAGCAAGCACAGCCATTCTAAAACACTGTAGACAACAAAAGAGGATTGGACGGGAAAACACAAAATGGAGATCGGCAGAGTCGCTAAAAACTGTATAACAAACAGGAGGGAAGCTAAATATCAATTTGACTGCGAGTAAAATAGCAGTAAGTTCTGCGATAAAAGTAGATACGATGGGGGGAAGACTCCTGCCACGAATGAAATCGGGAAATATAACACCCAAGCCTGTCCCCTCACGGGATTTCAATCCATCAGTACATACGAGAATCGTGACACTGTGAGAGGAAGCATGTTCTAAAAAAATAGCAAAGAGCCGCCTGTGAGGAAAGAAAGGCCCCTCTCTCAGGAAAGTAAACACACGGTTGCACCCCTGAGAGGAGCCAGGGAGCCATCCTTGGTACACGCACAGGACAAACAAGAAAGGTTGGAACATCCACATCCCCCATGGATGTGGATAGCGAGGATACGGCGAGGCAGACACTCCCTCCGGAACAGAGCCAACAAAATCTTCCTGAACTTTAGCAAAGACGGTGACACTAAGGACACTAGTTTGAGGCACTCCCTCCTCTTGAGGATATGAGGGAAACAAGGTGGCACCAATACGGAAAAATTCCATAATCAGTAAAGGCAACCTACCACGCAAACCAAGATGGTGACCTGCAATACCTGGCTTGTGAAACGGTAGGACAACAGCCCCCCGCCAAGAAGCAGGAGTGGACGAATCTCTCCAAATTCTATTTATAAGACTCAGGAGGAAGGACACTGCTTCATCATCCAGGTACCTCAGCACTGCATGGGGAATATTATCGACTCCGGAGAAGTGTCATGACAGGGAAAGGGTAGACCAAAGTTTACAACAAGACAAAGGGATGTTGTAAGTCTCTCCGCCCCCAGAACGGATGTCCAACACCTTAATCTCCTCCACCTCCCTAAGCCTGGCAAAAACCGAAGAACGAGTATCCCTACAGGAGACCTCAGCGGTAGGATAGGGTAGGGAACGCTAGGGCAGGGTAGCCTGGGGTAGGGTAGTGTAGGGCAGAGAAAAGCAGGTTAGGATGGGTTGGTTTAGGCTAAAGTAGGACAGAATAGGAGAGGGGTAAAATGTGCCTAGTCCAGGAACGAAAAATATATCAGTTATCCATGTAACTAGCGTTTTCTATTTCGGTAGATTATTTTCTTGTCTGCCTAAAGTATCGTGATGTACGAACAATGAGATTAGATATC
Source organism: Coenobita brevimanus (assembly GCF_032717465.1). Classification (NCBI taxonomy): domain Eukaryota; kingdom Metazoa; phylum Arthropoda; class Malacostraca; order Decapoda; family Coenobitidae; genus Coenobita; species Coenobita brevimanus. The sequence goes on from NW_027643835.1 coordinate 23,121, forward strand.
GAAACTGTAAGATGCGAATTAGTTACAAAGACGGCATTTTGTTTTGGTTAGCGTTACATCGATACGTTCAGCTAAGAGCAACTCGGCAGAACTGAACAGTATATGACGTGCTAGATGAACACTGTGACCGGAAAATAAATATATATGTATATATACTTCAGCATACAGTAAGCGATTTTATGTTAACTGAAGAGAAGCCACCACAGCTAATGGGTTAAGTTTACACACACACACACACACACACACACACACACACACACACACACACACACACACACACACACGTTGCGAAAAGTTTCACTGACGAAGTGAGTGGTTACTGTCCCCCTTGAGCAAGGGGACTGGTGTGTGCGTGTGTGGTCACAGCCTTGCCCTTAGATCGGACTATATGAGCTCTCAGCTCCCTTCCGGGAGGGTAAAAGCTGACCATCACGACCATCAAGTGATCCTGACCGACCCGGTGAATTACACACACACACACACACACACACACACACACACACACTCACCATTACTTGCAACTGGCTGGCCTATCATACAGCCATATCCTATATTCATGAAGTACAACACATCTAACATTTATGTAGTATGTAAAAAAAAAAAAAAAAAAAAAAAAAAGATGGTTATATAATACAGAACTGGGAAATATGATGATGATGATGATGATGATGATGATGATGAGAGGGGAGTAAACAGGGTGAGATGAGGAGAATGAGAGAGATGGATGGACATAACAGTGAATGTATTATGTATATTAACCTGACAAATGCCGAAGTAAGCTGGTAAGGGTGAGGTAATATGGAGCCTGACCCTACCGTGACACCATATAATTATTGATTTATCCACCGATAGATCTATCTATCTATCTATAGCCCGACGCCCTAATCCCGCAAAGAGTGGCCGCAGACAAAACGCCTCCAAGTCGCTCTGTCACCCACCATTTGACTACCCTCCCCCCAACTCACCCCCTCTCTCATATACCTCTAAACTCCATCCCTCCACCTCATCCTCGGTCTACCCCTCCCTCTCCCTCCCTCCACTTCACCTACATACACCCTCTTCATTCTGTCCTTGACCTCCGTGGCAGGCAGACGTGCTTCCCAGAACATAAGAAGAGAGGACAACTGCAGTAGGCCGGTTGGCCCATGCTAGGCAGCTCCTAGAAGAGTAACTGAACTACTAGAATGAGATAAGGATAGCAAAGAAGAAGGCTCTCCCCCGCCCTCCAAACCCTCCAGCCGAAGCCGGCAAGAAAAAGTCAGAAAGAACACCACGCCGTATAGAAAAACTGGCGTGGACATTTTACAGGAAAGTGTGAAAAGAGAATAGAGACTATCATAGTGTAACCTGAAAAGAGAAAAATTATGAATTAGTATTGGTTATAAGATTTTCTTTATTCTATATCCACCCCTTATTAGTCATATGCTTATCTAGCCTATGCTTGAAACTCTCAATGGAAGAGGCGGCAACTACTTTACTAGGTAGCTTATTCCATTCGTCTACTACTCTATTACCAAACCAATTTCTACCTATTTCCTTACTGAAACGGAATTTTTCTAGTTTGAAACCATTATTTCTAGTTCTATCCTGTACGCTCACTTTAAGTACCTTGCTAATATCTCCCTTATTTATACCATTCATCCACTTAAACACCTCAAATAAGTCTCCCCTTACTGTACGCCTCTCTAGCGAATGCAGACTTAGTCTTTTCAGTCTTCATCACACAGTAATTTAACAACTGAGTTGAAACTGATCGGATGCACTACAAAACCAACGTCCCCTGAAATGGCTAGTGCCATGGCCATGAACGAGGGAAGGGAGGCCCCCTTGGGTGACAACGAGGAAGAAATAGATATGGATACCGGGTTTACGGAGGTCAT
>NW_027643835.1:30000-40000 GCF_032717465.1 Coenobita brevimanus
CTACACGTCAAACGACTTTAGTTATACATAAGACAACGTGCAATTAAAGTTTGGGCACAACTATAATGCAATGTTCTATGAAGTCAACTACACTCATAATAACGCGACGCTTCGTCTCCTCTGTCTGTCTCCTTACCCTGCGTCTGTCTGTCTTCTATCTGTCTGTCTCTGTCTTCCTGTCCCTCTATTGCAAACCACAAACTTCTCAACTGTCCACAACGTCCTAGATTATCACTGTATCACGCAGTATATTATTTTTTCATTGTAAATGGCCCAAATTTTCGTCCTTTTGCAGCTTACTTCACATGGGTCATTGGCAGAAACGGACAACGCTACGGCTCTCTGTCCATACCACTTTTTTGTGACTTACATTTTCTAGCATTAATCTATTGCTACAACTCAGCATTCAGGTTGGAGGGATGGAAAATTTGGGCCAAGTTAGAGTAAAACGAGTACAGAATTAGCAGAAGCCAAATAGCATACCTTTGGAGGGTGCAGCGGGAACAAGGCAAGATCGCAGTAAGGAGGACAATGGAGGGAAATCCAGCAAATCCAAGCAACAGCCTATGAAGTGACACCAACAACACTTGTGTCTCACACTCGGTTCAAACGCCCGTCCACTTTATCACTAAACACCTGTGGTTCTGAAGTATGATAAGAGAAAATAAAAACGTAAGTGCCAAATTCAATGTAAGTGCCAACTTAAGTGTGAACAAAAGTGCCAACTCAAATGTCAACTTAAGTGCAAACTCAAGTGCCAAATAGTGTCAGCTCAAATGCCAATTCAAGTGCCAACTCAAGTGTCAAGTCACAACTCAAGGCCCAACTCAAATCCCAATACATGGCCCAACTTAACTGTCAATTAAAGTGACAATTGAAGTGCCAACTCAAGTGGTGACTTAAATGCCAACCGAAGTGTTAAGCTCCGACTCAAGTGCCAACTTAAGTCCCAAAACAAGTGCCAACTTTACAATTGCCAACTTAAGTCCCAACACAAGTGTCAGTTTAAATCCCAACTCAAGTAGCAACTAAAGTTCAAACTCAAGTGCCAAATCAAGTCCCAACACAGGTACCAACTTGGGTCCAAACACAAGTACCAACTTAAGTCCTAATACAAGTACGAACTCACGTCCTAACTCAAGCGCTACCTTAAGTCCAAACTCAAGCTCCAACTTAAGTCTCAGCTCAAACGTCAACGTATGTCCCAACCTAAGTGCCAGCCTAAGTCCCAACTCAAGCACCAAACTAAGTCCCAACTCAAGCACCAAACTAAGTCCCAACTCAAGCACCAAACTAAGTCCCAACTCAAGCACCAAACTAAGTTTCAACTCAAGGGCCAACCTACGTACAAAAGTCCCTACTCAAGAGCAAACTTAAGTGCCAACTCAGGTGCAAAACATGGTCCCAACTCAAGTGCCAAATTAAATTCCAACTCAAGCTCCAACTTAAGTACAAACTCAAGAGTAAAGACATAGGAAAAAAATATCTTTAACTTCTGCAGTAAATTTCAAAGCATGGACAAGAAGTATGACGTCTGGAACTGTCTCCCTCTGTCTGTATTTCCTGCTTCCTATGATCTCCAGTCTTTTAAACGCAGTGTGTCCAGGCATCTCGAAATGATCGGATCTTGAATTTGGCTCTCTCCTGTATTTTGTTCTTCTCTTGGAAGGAACAGTTATTGCGGGCTCGTGGCCTTTGGTTCCATCTTCCTCGCACAAAAAAAAAAAAAAAAAATGTGGAGTAATGAGAGAGAGACGGAGGCGAGTCGGAGGTCGTAGAAACAGGGATGATGATGCTGGAAAAAAACTTACGATCTTATTTCTGTCGTAAATTAAGATTTTTTAAAAGAACAAGAAGGAGACGAGGATTAGAAGTACAATTTGAAGTTCCAGGTTCGTCTAAAAAGCGAACCTGGTGGACTGCAGGCTGAGGGCGGTATCCTAGTAAGGCTATGAAGCTTACTAACACCTCCTCCTTACCGATTTATTTCTAATTCTGCTCCGTTACTATATACTTGTGTGTTATTCATGCAATCTATGTCGATATTGAAAAGACATATGGAGGAAACCCGGGGATATTAATGAGTGGTTTGGAAGATAAATCGCTAAGGAAGAGGTGTTAGGGAGCCTCCTTACACGACGAGAATACAGGACTGAATCTCTCACTCATCTGCAGCCTTGCATAAAAAAATACAGGTAAGCTTGCTGTTCTTTGTGTAAATCCTGTCATAGCAATAACAGGTGCTGGAGAGGAGGGTCTTGGCCTCGTGGCTTCGATAAGACCGCGTGGCTCTGATGCCTGGTCACACAAACGTCCCTCAGTTGCCACCCTATTCCCCAAAAGAGTAATGGTGGACTGTAGCAGAAGGGTAACTTTAGCCAGGTGTTTACTGGGTTCACATTTCAGATGAACTTGAGGCTGTATCAACTACCAGTACTACTAAGATTTCTCACTGCACGTGGGAGGAAGCCAGTCACATCAGGACATATGGAAGTGAAAAATGGCTGACGAAGAAAGGGAAACGAATGAATTAATGAGAGAAGAATAAGAGATGAAGGAATGAATGAGGGAGAGATGAAAGTGAATGAATAGATATGAAAAATAAAAAGGAGCAGGTAAAAGACAAGTCATAAAGAATTGTCAACGCCGTCAGCCTCACTTTGTCAAACACCAAGTTTTCCTGCTTAGGTTCTTGATTTTACTCCCATCTTCAGCTTTATGTTAGGCTTTCCTCTCTCGTCTGCCTTTTATTTTGCTGATTCTATTGTACACTCACGATCATTACTTTCTGCTCAGGGGTGCCTCCTTCCTACCCCTATATACCCCCTTCCTACCCCTAAATACCCCCTTCCTACCCCTATATACCCAGGGAAGACGACGGGAGGGGGGGACGGAACGAGCTCCACCCGCCTCTACCCCAGCTCCCCACCCTCCCCGATACCCCTACCCCACCCAACCCCCCACTCGTCATTCTTAACTGGCAGTTACATCTCAAGCTAACCTCATACTTTACACTGATAGTCACATTACTAATACACAAACATAAAACACTAGGATAGGTCAAAAGTATATATTAGAACTATGAACACGCTGCAGCAAGAAATTAATGCATTCAAAAGTTGACATTAAACAAAAACGTTAACCACTGCCATCCCAGGCCTTGTGCCTCGGGTGCGTACGTGCGTGTGTGTGCTGCGTGTGCGTGTGCGTGTGCGTGTGCGTGTGCGTGTGCGTGTGTGTGTGTGTGTGTGTGTGTGTGTGTGTGTGTGTGTGTGTGTGTGTGTGTGTGTGTGTGTGTGTGTGTGTGCTAAGCGGTGCACCAAACACACGAGGCCTGAGTTGGCCGATGTTAACGTGTTTGTTTTACCGTCACCATCATAAAGCATTGTGTTCTTGCTGCGGCGTGTTGATGGTTATATTATATACTTGTAACACGTCCCAGTGTTTTATGTTTGTATCAGCAGTGGCACCAAGAATGTTAAGCAGGAAATCAGCTTCAGATGTAACTGCGAGTTAAGAATGACGGGTGGGGGATGGGTGGGTAGGGGTATGGGGGGGTTGGGGTGGAGGTTGTTTCGTCCCCCTCTACCCTCTTACCTGGGTATACAGCAGTAGGAAGGGGGCATCCCTGGCCAGAAACTTGTCATCGTCAGTGTATATATATTTCCTCCTCTGTCAATTTTTTTCATTGTACATTTCTTGCCTTCTTTGTCATTTTTTTTTTTTTTTCAGATTTTACTGTGTATTCCTTGCCTCTTTTGTCACCTTTTCCTTTTTCTTTTTTTTATTGTATATTATTTTTAACACCACCTGCCTACCTGTCAGCCTGCCAGCCAACTAGATTGCTTTCTTGCCTGCATACTATATATTCCTATATGTTTTGCCTGGCGCTGATGGGAAGCCTGTGCGTGGTGGCGTTGGACACCCTGGGTGGAGCAGCTGCGACATGCATCCGCGAGCCAAACCTCCATATATTTCCATGCACCTCGCCGTGGGGAGGGTGTGCATGGAGAGTCTGTTTACCGAAGTGCATGATGGCAACAGAAGATGAGGAAGATACGAGTGATATGTCTGCATGACTAATGTGCCTGAGGGTTCTGCTATCTGAAATGCATGGTGGCTGTTGCCAATGGACAGGAGACTCAAAGGATGAGACAGGCAGTCAGACGGACGAGTAGACAGAGCAGGTTGTTGCTTAACATCGGTTAGTCTAGCTGAGCAGACCCGTCAACCACAATCAGAAACTGCTCCTACGGGACCGTCGTACAGGTACAGTACAGTACATGCAACGTGTAGATATCCGTAACCCCAGTGTGGTAGACAGCTTCTTACAAGAGTCAGACCAAGACCCTTCTCATGGCGAGGTGCAGGAAACTATGAGTGCACAGTGCCACCACGTGTAGGCTCCTCCTCAGCACCTGGGGACGAAGGCTGACAGGTAATGAAGACAAGAGGAGGGAGGAAAAGGTGGTGACGGCGGCACTGACAGGGAGGAGAAAGGCTTGGCGTTAACAGTGTGGGTGATGTTCCCGGTAACTAACTAAGCTTTACGACCACACAACACACCATTTATGCCCCTCTCGTTGGCATGGCACACCGCAACACTTCGTCTTAAGCCAATTATTTTGCGTATCACACCTTATTGTTGCTTTAAGTGCTATATTATTATCCGTTTAGTTTGCCTTAGTAACACACGAGGATACTTTGACCCATTAGGCAAGGTATTTAAGGAAGGTTTCAGGATGTATCGTCAGCCAGCACGAACACCACCTTTTGTAAAGTGTTGCCCTGCAGGGAGACACAGCCACGGAGGAGGAGGAGGAGGAGGAGGAGGAGGAGGAAGACAACGACGACGATGATGATGATGATGATGACACGCACGCACGCACATGCACCTGCGTTGACTGGAATATTAATATCCTCCAGTGTTCCGTGTTGTTGGAAGAGGTAGGCTCGGTAGGCAGTGAAGCAGACAGGGAGACAAGAGAAGCATGTAGACGCACGCTGACACACTTTTGCATGTCCCGTCACCAGCATATGTTTTTACCAGACGTAAAGGCAAACACACGCACCCTAACACACTCCTGCATGTCCCGTCACTAGCATATGATTTTACAAGACGTAGAGGCAAACACACGCACCTTGACACACTATTGCTACATGATTCTACAAGACGCACAGGCAAGCACACGCACCTTAACGCACACTACCATGTCTCGTCACCAGAATATGATTTGACAAGGGGCGTAGAAGCATGAAAACATTTTGACACGTGTTTGTATGCACCATTTTAAGTCAGGGGTGTAATTTCTATATACAGCTGGTACTGCGTACTGGAAGAAAATGGAGGATCAAATTTATAGCAAGTAATGGAACTATATTAAGCAACAGTCCTCCAAAACAATGTCTTTTTTTTTTTTTTTTTAGATAGCAATGAAACTTTAAAAAGGACGCGTTATCAAGAAGGCGATCCGTAACATGGACTCTGTAAATGTTAACAAGAATCACAGACGCTAGCTGACAGGAGCACATGCTTGGCTTCGCGTGTAAACCACAACTGTCAACTCTCGCATCTTCTCTCACACAGACACGCCAGTTGTTACTCGTGCTCCGAGGTTGACTAGCACGAAAAATCTTGCATAAGGATGAAATAAACTGCTAAATCTGTCCTACGTTGTAGCTTTCCTGACTACGTGTAGACCACAACAGCCAGTCTCTCTCATCTTCCCTCACAAATACGCCAGATGTTACATTGTGCTCTTAGGTTGTCTGGAGAAGAAAAGCTGCTTAGGGATGGAGAAATAATATAGCTAAATATGTCCAAGACTAATATCCAGTATCACCTAACGTTTGTGCGAGTGGCAGAGTTTAATAGTTATAAGGCATCTCTTGCTATTGCCCATTGTTATGTAAAATATTCTCTCCTTAGTCTCTGCTTGTCCTTTACCCCCATCCCTCCATTTCTCTCCCTCTCCCTCCATCTCTCCCTCGGCTTCCATCGCTCTCCATTTCCCCCCCTCCCTCCCCCCCTCCTTGCTCTCCCCTTTCACGTCGCTATTTTTGACAGCTGCCCATCTCACCCACGCCGGTATTCGTGACCTGTTTTCCTCTAAGCATCAAGCTCTGTTGGAATCATTCTCTATTGGTTCCTCGATATTTTGGCTACGAAATTCCCTCTGTATATCAGCGTCCTAACAAACCCAGGGCGCCTGTAATATTAAAACAATAATGCTTACCCCTTTCAATCTTATGACGAATTATTCATGCTGTCCCTAAAAGACTTTAGAGACTCTTCGGACTGTAGTTCTTATATATAGTCGTAGATATAGCCTTCATTAACCCCCTCTATTTTTTTTCAGGCAGAAAAGGAACTAATGGCCAGGACCCGGCAAGCCTTTTACAACAGATAATTGAAAAGAAAACCCAAAGATGAAGTTAAAAACTAATTTTGAGACGTGTAAATTAGAAAATGTCATGCTTTTGAAGGGGTTAACATCATTGCCTAGACTAAGCCTCGTCTTACTACAGGGCAATTTTTTTCACTTTATAGAAACACCGTAATGGGTTAGTCTCAAAGAACGTCCTTCCTCTGAAAATTAGGAGTATTAACGCCATTACTTAATATCCATGTTCTTAAGTTTTTAGGCATTTCAAAAGTTTAGGACCCCAAACTGCACCGACAGCTTATATACCCTCTCCGGGAAAAGGTTATAGAGTTGAAATTATACATATTAACAGTGACACCAGTTTTATTATACTCTAATGTGCTGATAGTGTGGCAACCAACATCCACTCCTGTAGTGCTGCCTAATTATATTTTCTGTCAACCCTCCTCTTCCTGTATCATTCATCCTTCCTGTCTATCATTCTTTCTACTTCAAGTGAGTACAGTACATCGCTTAACAAGCTTAATGGTTCCCTGTAACCCTTTGTGCAACGCTGAGTGGTAACCATACACCCACATAACAGATGTGCAGCAGACTATGGTGCCCATGTTAAAAGTGTCATTCTAAATGTGGCATTTATCCATGTAATAAACAGATACCCTTCCGCACGCCTTGCTTTGGCGGGGCGTAGTCTGCTGCAGGAGACTCACTTCACAGCATGGGAAAGTCATGTCTGACACGAATTACTTTACACGCCAGACATACAATATTCCTCAAATCAGGCCCCCCTTTTATAAGTGACAACAGTTGTGGTAAGTCTGTATAGGTTAAAGAAAGTGAAAGAACAGTATTGGTTTACTAAGTTAATACAATACATTCACACCCACTACACGTAAAACTTCATTAACAGTGACAGTGTAAAGTGTACAGTGAATGACAACTTGTATACTAGACAGGTATTTTCATTTACATTCCATTATTTCAAAGTCCATAGTCTCAATTTCTTCCAAATGTTTCCTGGCCATACTTTACTTTCTCCAGTTAACTTTGATTACTTTTATTTCCTATGTCCGTAGCTATTTCTTATATCTTCCACTTTATATCCCACCATACTTTATTCACTTTTTTTTCCATGTCCATATGACAATGTTTTCACAAAGTTTTGTGGCGATATGCTAGTAAAATGTCACTACACTACAGCCGCCTTCCTCAGCCTTCTCTGCTCCCACAAACTGCTGCTGTCTGCGGCTGCGGTAGGCCACTTGCCGAGATGTTATTTAACATCGGTAGTCTGGAATTCTTGAAGTAGACGGTATGAGAGGGGCGAGAGAGAGAGAGATGAGGTGGGGATGTGTGTCCGTGAGTGCTGTGTGCCGGCTACTGCTTTTATAGAGACCTCTCACCCATCCAGGTCACGTTGGTTTGGCAGTGACATCGTCCACTCACCAGTCTTCTGAACTCGACTGAGCAACCAAGGCACATGTGGAGTTTAAAGCATTATTAATAAACTTTGGTAAAATGTAATTTGTAATATGTTTCAGACATTCAGCCACTCATTCCTCTCAGCCATGCTCATTCTCTTACTAGTTGAATATGAATGAAAATAACTGGGGAAAACTTTCTATTCGATCCCAAACGAAGCAATGATAAAAATTAAATTTTGCAAACAGTGGACGAAATATATACTCAATGAAGAAACCACTTGTTTCACGAGGTACGTAAGAATTAACTTAGTTCTACACAAATAATACGAAAGTTTAGGAATTTAATGTCATGACTTAGTCAAGACAAACTACCCTGCAGGGGCGGTTGCTTGGCTCCAGTTGTAGTCTGCTCAGCTAGACACTGCGGGTTTAAACCAATACTTGTTAACGATTTGTTCTCGTCAAGAGGAGTTAAACGACTTTTTTAACCCTTCCAGAGCGACACTTGAACGAACCATAAAAGCTTTAATTGACCAAAACCCTATTCAGTCCGAGCCGACTGATGGGAAAAAAGGCAGACTATTACTGCAGGTACCAAAACAATGGAGGCAGTAATTAAGTGTAGTGAAGAGTCAACATTGTGCCAGCCACCGACCCAATATGGTGGACAAAATGTGGATATGGGGGTCAGAGGGTCAGGGTGTAGGAGAGAATATGGGAAAAAAATGTTGGGAGATCAGAAATTGAAGATCATTACTTAAAACACACACACACACACTAATGTTCATTGTCAAACAGACCAACAGCAGTACAACTTGAACTGAACAAGCTATCAGATGGTAGCTAAGGAAAACATGACGGTAAATACATAACCTAACTAATAAAATAAAAAATTGAAGCAAGTGACGAACACAGGTCACTTAATAGAACCGAAAATTTCCCTCACGAATCCTTTATTTTCGTCAATACCTTAATGTAAAAGTACCTATAAATCTAACTAACCCCGTTGTCAGTCCTTAATCTTGCAGTTTAAAGCCACTGCTCCACGATATGGAAAAATACAGGGGACAAGGGAAGGGGCTATGCTGCACCGCGCCTCTCATCACTACTAGCCAATTCCCACCAAACCGTACCCACTCCCTGGATGACCTACCCCACTCGTCGTTATTGCTACAGCCCAGCACTTTCCTACGAACAACCCCCAAAACAAAAACCACCTCCCTTTATATGTGGCTGTCGTAACAATGATTAATATAAACATTTCAGCTGTACACATGAATTAAATGCAGATTTACAAATATTCAACCACCAGTGTCACTCAAATCACTCCTATCACCTATTCTTAAAACTATCCTATCAAATTTAAGTCCAAAATAAAGCTGTACAAGTAGTAAATATAGAACATACCTCCATAAATGGTTAATATCCGACTACCACCTTCCCACCAGATACATCAAGCTTTAGTTCAACGGCTGGATCCACTGTCGATGTCCTCTGACATCAGTCACTAATTTATCCAACTTACTCCCTCACGTATGGACTCTGGTCTAGCGCCGTGCAAGGTTATTCACGTCCCATTGCTCCTGGTTAACTAACTAATTTCATGCAGGTTTATTTCACCTCGACTCTGAATGAAGCACCACAGCTTCACAAAACCATGAATATCAGTATGAAGTACTCGACTCCACGGAGGAGAAAAGCTACGGAGTAATGACTCAACGTTAAAACTGCGAGGCCATTACCTTCACGCCATCTAGTGCACAAGCGAGATAAGGGAGAACGGGATATAAGAGAACGGTTACGGGGTAGACTATGTTTAGATTATGAATCGGGAATATATAAGCCTTCCACGTGACACTAAGTTAGTCTTAAATAATTATATTGTGCATGAGCATCCTTCACCATTGATAACATGAGGCTGGTGAATAGTGTCCCATATAACGTATTTTGAGACAAAGATTCATTCCAGTGATAAAAGTCTTTGATCCGGAATATAATGGATGTATTAATAATACAGACAAGAATATTATAGTGTATTTATTGAGTATATAGATGTACATGTTAGGTTACATTATTATCCCGGAAACATTCACACGGCCAACACAAACCCATAGCCGTTTGTTGTGTTAGCTCTGTTAATCCTAAGTATCAGGTGGATTGGACTGGACAAAATTCCTTTCCATTGTTTTG
>NW_027643835.1:45000-57500 GCF_032717465.1 Coenobita brevimanus
TCTCTCTCTCTCTCTCTCTCTCCTTATCATACCTGACCCCCTTAATTCTCTCTCTCTCTCTCTCTCTCTCTCTCTCTCTCTCCTTATCATACCTGACCCCCTTAATTCTCTCTCTCTCTCTCTCTCTCTCTCTCTCTCCTTATCATACCTGACCCCCTTAATTCTCTCTCTCTCTCTCTCTCTCTCTCTCTCTCTCTCCCCTTATCATACCTGACCCCCTTAATTCTCTCTCTCTCTCTCTCTCTCTCTCTCTCCTTATCATACCTGACCCCCTTAATTCTCTCTCTCTCTCTCTCTCTCTCTCTCTCTCTCTCTCTCCCCTTATCATACCTGACCCCCTTAATTCTCTCTCTCTCTCTCTCTCTCTCTCCCCTTATCATACCTGACCCCCTTAATTCTCTCTCTCTCTCTCTCTCTCTCTCTCCTTATCATACTGACCCCCTTAATTCTCTCTCTCTCTCTCTCTCTCTCTCTCTCTCTCTCTCTCTCTCTCTCTCTTTCTCTCTCAGCGTTGCGGGGCTTCACCACGGTGTTGCCATACGCAGGGCTGCAAATATCCCCACATATTTTCAAACCTTATCCCATCTATCCCTTCCCCAAACTCCTCAACTCACCAATAGACACTCACGATAGATCCAAATAGATAAATAGACACAAGCGGGTAGATAGAAGAGGTGATAAAGAGTGAGAAAAGGACAATAGTAAAGAGGCATTAGGCGGAGCAATATGGCTGCCGCGGCTGTGTTTACACTGGCTCAGCCAATCAGCGTCCGCCTCCCTCTGCCCTTAGCACCAGCCGCCCTCTGATTGGCTGGCAGCTGTGAGGACAGGGAGGAGGCAGGTAGGCCTGAGGGAGGGAGGGGAGTACAATAATAATAATAATAATAATAATGTTTATTTCCACAAACAGTGGTTATTCATATAACAATATGAGTTATATACACAATAATAGTACAAAGTGTACACGTGAAGATTATACACTGTAGATCAAAGCTGGGAATAGCGCCGCTACTATTTCAATAGCGATGGTGGTAACGCCATTACTTTTTTTTAGCCAGTAGCGGAACTGAGAGCGCCACTACTTTTTGGCTGTACTCACGCGTTACCGCGCTCCTCGCTACTCACGCGACGAATACAGTCCGGAGTCGTGAGTACATACAGATATGCCGACGGTTTGGTTGTATTTATTAATGACGAAAAATACTACTTTCGTCAATTCTGTCAATTAAGGATGTCAGCTAGATGTAGGCAATGCTAACACACACACACACACACACACACACACACACACACACACACACACACAAGCCTCTATCACCGTCACAAACTCCTGCTCTTTCTCCCTCACTCTCTCTTTCAGACTAATTCTTACTCACTACGTTATTATTTCGTAACAGTATGTTACTTTCAGTTTAAAGTAATGATAAAAAAAAAAAAATTGCTATTGTATAAATAGCCTTTAAAAGAAAGACCCAGTTCATTTTTACTTTCGTTTTCGTACATATCTTAAATAGGTATCATTGAAAATATAATAAATCTATATAATATGTATCAATGGTAGGCCACATTTTTTTGCCTGTTACTTACGTATGTTACTTTCAGTAGGTATACTAGGTAACAGTGTAAAAGAACATTTGTTACATTATACAGTAAATAGCTTTTTTCCTGTACCTTCGGCTCTAAGTTTCATTAAAGTGACACCGACATGTATATGATGTTTTATTTTCACTATAAGTATATACTGACATTACTGGTACACAACATAACCACTCAGACTGACTAATATTATCAAAACAGTATATAGTGTATTGCTATATCACAGATTTTTGTTAACTATTCCTTCGTGTACCTTTTTCTTATCCAAAGTAGCGGGAGCGGGAGCGCCGTTACATTTCGTTTCAAGTAGCGAAACCAGTAACGCCACTACTTTTTCGGCAAGTAACGGGAATGGGAGCACCGCTACTTTTCATTAGAAGCGTTCCCAGCACTGCTGTAGATACGTTAGGGAGTATAATACAAAAGTGTATACAGTACCTGTAATTGTACTGTACAATTCTCAATATATCAAATGTCATTACATTTGAAGTTTTAAAGTGTTATGTTTGTGAATTATGATATCCCATTTTTGCCTCATATTTTACTAGTTTATTATTGTATAGCGTTATACAGTAAGATTATTGAAGGGTGTTTAGTAAGTGACTGTTAGGTCTAATTTTGAAAATGTTTAAACTATGTGATTCCTTGACATTTTCTGGCAGGTGGTTGCTGTTACTGCTAAGGATCTTGCACCTGAGTCGGTATTAACCTTAGCAACGAACAGATTATTTTTGTGTCTAGTAATACTTTGTGTCATGTTGTGTACCGATGGAAAAGACAGGAGACAGTCAGGGTAGAGATTAGCTGGATATTGGAAGACTGTGACAGCGATGGAAAAGACAGGAGACAGTCAGGGTAGAGATTAGCTGGATATTGGAAGACTGTGACAGCGATGGAAAAGACAGGAGACAGTGACAGCGATGGAAAAGACAGGAGACAGTCAGGGCAGAGATTAGCTGGATATTGGAAGACTGTGACAGCGATGGAAAAGACAGGAGACAGTCAGGGTAGAGATTAGCTGGATATTGGAAGACTGTGACAGCGATGGAAAAGACAGGAGACAGTCAGGGCAGAGATTAGCTGGATATTGGAAGACTGTGACAGCTGTGTTAAACTTTATCTTGTTTGGTGTGTTTAGCCATTACAGTTGTGTTAACATTGCAGTGACATGGTACAGTACATGGTACAGCACATGGTACAGTACAGTACATGGTACAGTACATGGTCACACTTCCTGGCTTTTCCATCGACAACTTTAGCAGCAAAATTGTGTAGTTTCTGTACACGTGAAAGTTGAGATTTCCTGCAGTGCCACATATTACACTGCCGTAGTATACTTAGTGCCAGTGCCTGCAGTGCCACATATTACACTGCCGTAGTATACTTAGTGCCAGTGCCTGCAGTGCCACATATTACACTGCCGTAGTATACTTAGTGCCAGTGCCTGCAGTGCCACATATTACACTGCCGTAGTATACTTAGGGCCAGTGCCTGCAGTGCCACATATTACACTGCCGTAGTATACTTAGTGCCAGTGCCTGCAGTGCCACATATTACACTGCCGTAGTATACTTAGTGCCAGTGCCTGCAGTGCCACATACTTAGGGCCAGTGCCTGCACTATGATGTGTCGAGTGTCTTTGTCAAAGCCATCTTTTATCCTGTTAATATATATTAATATGACCAGTACTCTTTTGCTAAGTTCATTTACATGCTTATCAAAGGTCATGTAGCAATCCATATATATACCCAAGTGTTTTACATAGTGCTGGCTTGAACTGCTGTGTCTCCAAATCGTACAGTAGTGTTAGGTGGTATTAGTGAGATCATTGGCCTGCACCCTAGAACATACATTGCGTTTTAGTGGTATTTAGATGAAGACCGTTGGTAAGAAAATATTCCCTGGCCATACTCAAGGTTTCCTCTGATTTGTGCAATATATCCTGGAGAGAATCTAGTTTGCCACTGTGAAGAAACTGAGTGTCATCAGCATATTGCACTAACACACACTCGTTAAGATTTGCTGAGAGATCGTTGACATATATATTGAATAGTATTGGACCAAGAATTGAGCCTTGGGGTACCCCATAAATGACATTGATTTGGAGGATTTGGTGTTTTGGATGTGAACAGACTGTGTTCTATTATTAAGGCAGCTGTCAAACCAGAAGTTATCAACACTGACTTTACTGAATGAGAATTTGGTGTTTCGGATGCAGATTGTGTTCTATTATTAAGGCAGCTGTCAAAGTAGAAGTGATCAACACTGCCTTTACTGAGTTTATTGGGAAGAATGGAATGGCTGACACTATCGAAAGCTTTTGATAGATCACAGAGGGTTAAAAGTGATATGTGTGTATTATCCATGTTATGGTGATATTATCAGTGATAACTGTGAGTGCTGTATTTGTGGATAGCCTAGCACGGAAACTATGCTGGGTTTGTGAGAGAAGTTGGTTTGATTCAAGAAATGTTATTAGTTGAGTTGAGACGATTTTTCAATAATTTTAGGAAAAAAACAGGTAGCAGTAAAATTGGTGTGTAATTGCCCACGACCTGAGTGTGTCCATTTTTATATAAAGGCGTGACTATAGCATTCTGCCAAGCAGTAGGGAAGACGCCCGTAACAACTGAAGAATTTATGTGGGTTAAATACAATGCCAGTAGGAAGAGGGAAGCCTTAATAAAACGAAGTGAAATATTGTTTTTATGTGTCCGACTCTGGGCATAGGCTTCACAGCCTGCTATCAAGGCCCAGCAGTCCTCCTACATACCATACACCTCTACATGTCACCACTTCGGCGCTAACACCCACCATCCATATTGAATACATGCTAGGGCTGTCTCATACAGGACTGGTGTATTGGTATTAGCGGGGGTATATTTACGTCATGTCGGCGGGTCTTCTGGTAGATCAGTAAAGCCTGATTTAATGAAATTCAAATCCTTAAACTGTTCCCTGCCCCAGCCGGGATTCGAACCTGGATCCGGTGAGACTGCAGGCCACCTCTCTACCGATTGAGCGTTTGAGCCATAAGATTTAGTATTTTGTCAATGTTTAATTGTTAATATTACAGTGTTAACATCAACAGCGTCTGGTGGGAATTGTGTCCTGCTGCCTGTGTTATTACCAGTCACAGGTCTGGCAGATGCAGGATTTATTGTGGTACATGCTTGCAAGAACTGTGTAGTTTCAAAAGTTCTTTTACCTACGTTTACGAAAAAATAAATTCTTCAGCGTTACTTTGTGGATCATCAAAAAGCTGTTGTTGTAGTTGTTATTGTTGTGTATTATGTCTTGGAGTATTGTCCATGTTGCACAAGTATTACCTCTTGAGTTTGAGTCCTTTGTGATAATATTGGTTAATAGATTGATTAATAAGTAATTTGGCTCTTTTCTTTAAAGCCTTGTAACTTTCCTGTAATGACATGTTGAACCTGTTTAGTGTTAATTGACTGCGTGTGTGATGCCGTGTTTGTGTTATTTACCGAATGTCATGAGTAATGTAAGGGGCAGGACATGTCATGGGTAATGCAAGGGGCAGGACATGTCATGGGTAATGCAAGGGGCAGGACATGTCATGGGTAATACAAGGGGCAGGACATGTCATGGGTAATGCAAGGGGCAGGACATGTCATGGGTAATGCAAGGGGCAGGACATGTCATGGGTAATGCAAGGGGCAGCAGGACGTGGTATTTCTCTAGTAACAAGCGGGGCACATTTGTACAAACTTGTGGTCAGCACTGAGGGTAACACATCAACCTGTTCATGTACATTGTCAGTGGCCAGAATAGTACTGATTGGTTTCATTTAGTAGGTGGCAACACAGTACATCATTGCTATAGGATTTCAGGCCATGGAAGGTTTGGCCATGTGGAGAGGATGGAGTGTGAGAGACTGACGAGGAGAGTGTATGTGAGTGAGGTGGAGGAAGGAGAGGGAGGGGGTGGCCAAGGATGAGATGGAGGGATGGAGTGGAGAAGTATATGAGGGAGGGGGGGGGGTGAGCTGGGAGCAGGTCAGTGAAATGGTTTGGGACAGTGCGACATGGAGGCGATTTATCTGTGGCCTCCCCTTATGGGATCAAGGCGTCTAGCAATAGATACATAGGAAAGTTTTAATAGTAGATGGACGTTTAGGCTTACTTATATTTGTGGTTACAGTCATAAGGTCTTGATCACCTATGATATGTGGCACAACATCGCTACCAGTTATTTCATCAGGTATATGAGAGAGGGGAGGGTGAGCTGGGAGCAGGGCAGTGAAATGGCGAGGGACAGGGCGACATGGAGGCGATTTGTGTGTGGCCATCCCTTACGGGATTAAGGCGTCTGGCAATGGATAGGCAGACTATTAGTTATAATCATGTCAAGAAGAGTAGCAGAGGTAGGAGTGATTTGTGTAGGCTTAGTAACTACTTGTGTCAGTTTAGTATTGGAGAGAGAGAGAGAGAGAGAGAGAGAGAGGACGGATCGAAAGAGGAAGAGAATGGAGAAAGATGCAGAAGTGGGAGGAAGAGAGAGAGGAAGATAAAAATGTATGTGTGTAGGGAGAAAGACGAGAGGAGGAAAGAAAATTGGAGTGGAAAGGGGGAAGAACAACAGAGAAAATGGAGGAAAGAAGAGAGAGAGAGAGAGAGAGAGAGAATGTGAGAAGGATGAAGGTTTGGATCGAGGTAGACAGGGAGGCGCCGCGCCGCGGAACTAGATCACCGACGTCTACACCCAACCTTTGTCATGGGGTAACTGAAGTCTGAAGGGGCCACCGTACCTGTAGATCAGGGCTTCCATAAGCTCCGCTCATCTTAACCTAGAGTCAAGTCAGTTTTACCCTAAATTCCTATGTTTTACCCTAAATAGTAGGCAACACTGACTTCGATTATATATATATATATATATATATATATATATATATATATATATATATATATATATATATATATATATATATATATATATATATATATATATATATATATTAGGGGGAGGCCGAGGATGAGATGGAGGGATGGGGTGGAGAGGTATATGAGAGAGGGGGGGGGTGAGTTGGGAGCAGGGCAGTGAAATGGCGGGGGACTGGGCGACGTGGAGGCGATTTGTTTGTGGCCACCCCAGTATATGAATCTAAGAAAAAGGCAAATTGGATGAAATATGTAAAGAACTCCATATTTTTATTTAAAAACAAAACAAAAATACACTATTTAAGAAAAAGGCAAACTGGATGAAGTATGTAAAGAATTCCATATATTTGATTTAAAGAAAACAAAAATAAACAAATAAAGTAAGAGAAAACAAGTTTCTCTATGTTTTATCTCATTTCTATTAGATTTCAGGTTTAATCAGAACACTCATCTGAGCCAACCCGGCCCAACCGTTTCGGAATTAAACATGGCGCGCAGTTTGAAAATTACTTGTGTTCATTTCTATATTAGGTTTGAAAAATATTCTTGATTTTCGACTGATTGTGACACATTTTTTGTGTGTGTGCATTTTGGCAAAAAATTACCCTAAAATTACCCTATGTTATGCATTACGCTATAGGCTACCCTAGAAGGGGTCTGATTACCCTAATTTAGGGTATTTTACCCTAAAATGGATGCCCTGCTGTGTATGTGGCATGGCTCCGAGGCTGTGTTGTGGGTCGAGGCGAGGGAGACAGCAGGACGCCATCTTGGGGGCGGAGCTTAAAACAGAAAACTGTATATAATAGAGGGGCAACTGGTGCAACTTGGCCAGCCTTTATAACATTCATTGGACTTTCTTTTCTTTTCTTTTTTCGCCTTCTCTGCTTTTGTTCCTGGGTTGCCTCGATGTTAAAGGCGCCTTATATTTCGTATTGGCGGTGGTGTTGTACAGGGTAGTGGGGGTGCCACAGGCAGAGTGAGAGACTAACTAGGAGAGTTTGTGAGTATGGTGGAGACCAAGGATGAGACTGAGAATATCAGAAAAAATTATGTAAGAGAGAGAGAGAGAGAGAGGCAGGGAGAGGGAGAAGCTGAGGAAGACGAATGGATAAGGAAGGTGAAGAGAGAAAACAAAGGGAGAGAAAAGGAAAATATAAGAAAAATGGAGAGAGAGAGAGAGAGAGAGAGAGAGAGAGAGAGAGAGAGAGATTAATGGAATAGTACAGTATATATTTCCTTCTTACTGGCCAACGTCTCAGCAACACCATACCACAGATAAGGTGGTGGTGTGGTGAGGCGAGGGAAGGGTGTAGTGCTCGCTGAATGCCCCTCCTTGTTGTGATGATGATGATGATGATGATGATGATGGTGGTGATGAGGATGATGATGGTGGTGATGGTGGTGATGATGATGATGGTGATGATGATGATGATGATGATGATGATGATGATGGTAATGATGTTGATGATGATGATGTTGATGATAATGATGATGATGATGATGATGATGATGGTGATGATGATGATGATGATGATGTTGATGATGATGATGATGATGATGATGATGATGGTGATGATGATGATGATGATGATGATGATGGTGATGATGATGATGGTGATGATGATGATGATGATGATGGTGATGATGATGATGATGATGATGGTGATGATGATGATGATGGTGATGATGATGGTGATGATGATGATGATGATGATGGTGATGATGATGATGATGATGATGATGATGATGATGATGATGATGATGATGGTGATGATGGTGTGGGTTTATGTTCTAATTATCATGTGTTTTTTTCAGGTGTTTGGGAGTGTGTTTGGTGTTTGTGGGTTTGTGGTGAGTGAATTATGTGTTTGTCAATGGCAGGAGCTTGATTCATTGTTTGTACACACACACACACACACTATATCTACCTGTCAGTCTTTGTGTCTATCTGTCCACTCTCTCTCTCTCTCTACACACACACACACACACACACACACACACACACACACACACACTATATCTATCTGTCAGTCTTTGTGTCTATCTGTCCACTCTCTCTCTCTCTCTCTCTACACACACACACACACACACACCATATCTGTCTTTGTGTCTGTCTACTCTCTCTCTCTCTCTCTCTCTCTCTCTCTCTCTCTCACACACACACACACACACACACACACACACACACACACACACACACACACACACACACACACACACACACACACACACACACACATACACACACACACACACACACACACACACACACACACACACACACACACACACACATTTCTGGGATGTGACTTAATACACCTGTCTGGGCCTCATTAGTGATGTGGCAGGTAAGAAGAGGGATAGCTCTCTCTCTCTCTCTCTCTCTCTCTCTCTCTCTCTCTCTCTCGACTAAGAACCAACGTAGATTAAAAGGTAGAATATTATAAAGGATAAACAGAGAGAGAGAGAGAGAGTTTGCTGTGAGGTGTGAGAGGCTGTAGGAGAGGTCAGTAGGGCCGTTCCTGAATTATACAAATCCAGGACCTTTCTGGAAGTAGGCTAACAAAGGGACCGTTCTGGGAGTAACAAAGGGACCGTTCCTGATAAGTAATAAAATAAGGAAGGAAGGAATAGTTAAGACTTAGTAACAGAGAGAGAGAGAGAGAGAGAGAGAGAGAGAGAGAGAGAGAGAATATAGAAGTCTGAAGGTGAGAAATTATAGGAGAGAAGTGCAATGGGGAGCGAGAAGTATTTAGGTGGTGGAGGGAGTGAGAGAGGGAAAATAGGGAATGAGGGATTGGCAGATGTGAATCTGGGGAATGAAGGAACGAGAGTTATTTCCTAGATGGGTGAGGGAGGAGTGGAGGATGAGGGAGTGAATTCAAATCGAGAGACATTGTTGGAACAAATCTAATACTTCTCTACCTATCTATTGCCAGACGCCTTAATCCCGCACGGGGTGGCTCGCCATATTGCCGAGGTCGAGGTGTGTTTAGCTCCTAATAAATTGCATTCTAACTATTACATACTGTGCACAAGACTTGAGAAAATGGGAGAAGAGAAAACAGAGGAGTGCGGAAATTGGTCGAGAAGAGTAATAAATGGCCTCCAGTGTGATGGCTGCCAAAAATGGTACCATGCTGGATGCCACAAAGTAAACAAAGAGCTCTACACCATAATAGAAAAGCATAAGGAACTGATATGGTTCTGCCAAGTTTGCAAACCAATAATAAGAAATAATATGATGAAACTATGCAACATGGAAAAGCAGAATGAAGAGCTGGTAGCAAAATTAAATGAATTGAACATGAAGCTGGATAACATCAAGGGTGGAATTACGAGAGAGGTAACTCAGCAGTTTAGAAACAACTTGCCGGTGAGTGAAGATGATATTGTTGAGAAGGTAACAGAGAGAGTACTAGAACATATGAAAGAAGAAGAAGATAAAGCTAGAAGGAAAAACAACATAGTGATGTATAATGTCCCAGAGTCAGAAAGTGAAAGGTATATAGAGCGAGTGAATGAAGACACAGCTATGTGTTGTGATATATTTGAGAACTCTCTAGGATTAGATAAGGAGGAGTTTGCTATCACTAAGGTCATAAGGATAGGAAAGCCCAGAAGAGAGGGCAATAACAGAAATAGGCCTGTATTGGTGCAACTAGCTGATGTGAAAGAGAAATGGGCAATAGCAAAGAGGGCCAAAAATCTGAAAGATGAAAGTGACCCGGCAAAGAAAAGAATTGGAATTTCACCTGATCTGACGGAGAAAGAAAGGCAGGTTGAAAAAAGACTGAGGCAACAGTTAAATGAGAGAAAAGCTAACGGAGAAACAGGATTATATATAAAAAACGGAAGATTGTGCAAAGTAAGAGAGGACAGAGGAAGAGAAAATTAGAACCATACAATGATACAGTACAGAAGGATGAACTAAGAAAAAAAGAAGAAGGATATGGGGTAACATTTAAGTTAATTAATATACAGGGGTTAAGTAGACATAAGGTAGTAGAGGTACAGCAACTCATATCAGAGAGTCAAGATATTGTATGCCTGACAGAAACACAGCAAAAATATAATACAATTGACCTAGATAATAACATAATGAAGCATGAAAGCATGAGAGAAATAAAGGACAAAAAAGGAGGAGGTATAATGGTGCTGTATAAACAAAACAGTAACATTACTCTAAGAAAAGACACTCTGAAAAATAAGGATGTACTTGTACTAAAAGGAAAAATATTAGATCTAAGCATAAGAATAATTATAGTACACTTTTCTGTAATTAGGACAGAAGAAGACAGAACTAGAAATTTCTCAATGAAACAAGAGATTGAGAAAAGTATGAATGAGGCAGAGGATGGGGCTCTAATAGTCATGGCAGACTTCAATGGGCATACAGGTATGTTAGGTCACCAGCAGCTTGACATGAATGGAAAAATAATCCTGGACGGGATAAATGAATATAAATTAATCTTGCTTAACGGTGACAATAACTGTTCAGGTATTTACACGTGGGCTAGAAATAATCAGTGTAGTGTAATTGATTACATACTTGTCAATGGGAAAATGTACAACTACTTCCAGACCATGAATATAGACGAGAAACAAGACACTATAGATATCACTGATCATAATCTGATATGTGCAAGGTTTATAATAAAAAGAGAAAGACAAAACTTCAACAAACAAGGAAAGTGGGGAACAGTGGAGTATTATAGGACAGATGAGATATCACTACAACAGTATGCAAATAGAGTGGAAGAAAAACTGAATGAAGTCAGAGTTTCCTATATAACACAGATGAATACATTAATAGAAGAAGCTGCCAGCGAAACACTAAAAACAAGATATAGAAGAAAGGTAATTGAAAGGGAAAATAAAATAAGGGAGCCTGTTTGGATGAACAATGAAATAAGAAAGGAAATAAAAGAGAGGAAAAGATTGAATAGGCAAAAAAGAAACATACAAAATCAGGATGAAAGAGACAGAATATATGAGCTCTATAGGCAACAAAAACAGAAGGTGCAAATCCTCATTAGAAAGGAGATGTTTAAACATGAACAAAAGCTCACAAAAGAAATAAAAGAAAGCAATGAAAAGGGTAAACAATTGTGGGAGGCTGTTAATAAACTAAGAGGTATAGACAAAAAATTAGACAAGTTAGCAATATACAGCAAAGAAGGTAACAAACTAAATGATATACAGGCTAGTGAGGAAATAATACAATTTTGGGACAAAATCTATAAAAAGCATGAAAACAACATAAATGAAGCATGGAATAGTGACACAAGGCAAGAATACATTAACAAGCTGGACTTAGAAAGTAATCTGAATGTAATGAATATAGATATACCAATAGGACACAATATAGAGAGAACATATGAATTCCCTCCTAGTATAAGAGAACATATGGACATGTGCTGCAAAGTACAAAGCAAAATAAAACCCATGGAATATCCAAATATTACGCAAGACCAAGTAAAACATTGCCTACAAAAGCTACAAAACAGAAAAGCCCCAGGACCAGATCAAAAGAAGCCTGAACTCTACAAAGTCCTGATATAAAGTGAGCAGTGTATAGAAAGCCTTACAAGCTGCTTTCAGCACATTATAGATGATGGGACAGAAGTTAAGGAATGGGTATGGTCAAATACAAAAACGATAGAGAAAACAACTAAACCTACATCAGACCAGCTCAGACCAATAGCGTTGACCAATATTTCGTACAAAATATGTATGTCACTGATAGGAAACTTTGTGGATAGCCATATCACCATAAATAACGAGGCTAAAGAAACACAAGCAGGCTTCACAAAGGGAGCTAAAATAGAAGACAACTTATTAACCTTACAATACTGCATAGAGGATAGCTACCAGAAGGGAAAACCTCTTATAATAATATCCATTGATTACTCAAAGGCATTTGACTCAATTAAAAGAGAGAAAATAGTACAGGCACTAATGCGATACAAGGTACACCCAAAGATAATAGATACCATT
>NW_027643835.1:65000-82500 GCF_032717465.1 Coenobita brevimanus
GTGTATTGGTGTTGTGATGAGGAGGGGTAGATTGAGATGGTTTGGCAGGAAGGATGGGACTGGAATGTATTGGTGTTGTGATGAGGAGGGGTAGATTGAGATGGTTTGGGAGGAAGGATGGGACTGGAGCGTATTGGTGCTGTGATGAGAAGGGGTAGACTGAGATGGTTTGGGAGGAAGGATGGGACTGGAGTGTATTGGTGCTGTGATGAGGAGGGGTAGACTGAGATGGTTTGGGCATGTGGAGAGGACGGGGGATGACTATTGGGTGCCGAAAGTGAAAAGTGTTAATGCTGGGGGTTGGGTTGCGATAGACAGACCGAAAAAGACTTGAGACGAGATCATAAGGGATTGAACAGGGAGGCTGCCAGAGATTGAGCAGCATAGAGAACAGCCATTAGGTGACTAAGGCTGACGCATGCATGTTGGAGCCTTTATAAACGAAACGAAACGAAAAGAAAATATGAAACGAAATGATTATCGTATTTATTGCCCATTCTCCATCATCACTGCTGAGATATAACAATAGATTAACACTGGAATACGATGCTAGTCACTAAGAAGTGCTATGTAAGTGAAGCCGAAGCATTGCCTTATTCTGCCACTTAGCTACGTGAAATAAACTCTCATATGATGCTAGTCACGAAGAAGTGCTTTGCCAAAAACAGCTTCCATGTCATCTTGTCCTTCAGCATCTGTCTGTCTTCCCTCCTGCTCACACTTTCCTCTTTCTTCTCACCACCACATCCCTCCACCTTTTCCTCGGCCTCCCTCTCCCTTTCTCACGCTGCACCTCACTCACACACACTCTCCTAGTCAGTCTCTCAATCTCCATTATCTCCACATGGCCAAATGATCTCAGAGTACTAATCCCAACACTTTCAATCACATCCATATCAATACCACAACGCTCCTTCACTTCCTCATATGTTCGTCTGTTTCTCCACGTAACTCCACATCCACATTAACACCACAACTCTCCTTTACTTCCTCGTTTGTCTGTCTGTCCCTCCATGCAACTCCAAATCCACATCAACACCACTACAACCTTCCACTTCCTCATTGTCTCTCAATCTCTGTTAACTCCCAATCCACATCAACACCACAACGCTTCTTTACTTCTTCATTTGTCTGTCTGCCTCTCCACGTAACTCCACATCCACATCAACACAACGCTTTTTCACCTTCTCATTTGTCTGTTTGTCTCTCCACGCAACTCTACATCCACATCCACAAAACAACGCTCCTTTACTTCCTCATTTGTCTGTCTGTCTCCACTAACTCAATATCCACATCAACAACTCTACGCTACTCCTTTGTCTGTCAGTCTCTTCACGTAACTCCACATCCACATCAACACCACAACGCTCCTTTACTTCCTTATTTGTCTGTCTGTCTCCACTAACTCAACATCCACATCAACACCACAACGCTCCTTTACTTCCTTATTTGTCTGTCTGTCTCTACTAACTCAACATCCACATCAACACCACAACGCTCCTTTACTTCCTCATTTGTCTGTCTGTCTCCACTAACTCAATATCCACATCAACAACTCTACGCTACTCCTTTGTCTGTCTGTCTCTTCACGTAACTCCACATCCACATCAACACCACAACGCTCCTTTACTTCCTTATTTGTCTGTCTGTCTCTTCACGTAACTCCACATCCACATCAACACCACAACGCTCCTTTACTTCCTTATTTGTCTCAGCGTTACCGTAAAATACACAATGAAAGAAAACGTAATTTTTGAACAAATGTTATGGTATACTCGTGTATTATGAGTATAGCAGGTGTACTATGAATCATGAAATAAAACATATCCTGATTGGTGTGTATTGAAGTTAAATGATTAAAATACCCAAATAAATCTTCAGTAAATGCTAAACTGTAACTAATTAAGCGACATAAAGACATAAGTTTATCTACACACGACAAATAATAAAGTGACTAACCATGTACCTAATACATTCGATAGTCTATCCCTGCACGAAAAAAGAGTGTATGTGAATGAGGTGGAGGAGGGGAGAGGAGGGGGAGGTCGAGGATGAGATAGAGGGATGGAGTAGAGAGGTGTATGAGAGAGGGAGGTGTAAGTTGGGGGGATGGA
Source organism: Coenobita brevimanus (assembly GCF_032717465.1). NCBI lineage: Eukaryota > Metazoa > Arthropoda > Malacostraca > Decapoda > Coenobitidae > Coenobita > Coenobita brevimanus. Next base: position 67,115 of record NW_027643835.1, read on the forward strand.
GAGTGAGAGGCTAAGCACGAATTGATTACATCCGTTTATAATTTCTAATCGTGAAGTGATGCTGGCCATCATACTATGCCAAACTCATTCACTGTTCACCTACACACGATTTGCGGCGAGAATTGCTTTTGTCGTTCCTGAACACTTTTAATATGACCGCAAGTGTTTAGCATTTGCCTTGTTAATAATTTGCCAAGTAATAAGGCAGCAGAAAGTGAGATGTGTGAACATTAGGGTTAGGGTTGCGAGAAGCAGACTGAAGAAAGCCTGGGGAGAGGTCAATGAGTGTGACCTCAGGGATAAGGGACTGGATAGGGAGGCTGCCAGTGATCAAGCATCATGGACAGCCGCCATTATGTGACCAAGGCCGATGCATGCAAGCAGGATGGAGCCTTTATAAACGAAACGAGATGAAAAACGAAGCTCTGATAGCACCGTACAGCTGGCCTGGACATGACACTTATACTGTAGATGCCACACAGCAATAAAAGTGATTTTGTTCCCACCAAACACCACCAGTCTGATGTAGCCATTCAGTCAGGAGATCATTCCAACACACTTCTCACTTTCTACACCCATCTGTCATTCCCCATCCTCCCCAGATACCCAAACCATCTCAGTCCACCCCTCCTCATCACAATACTAGTACATTCCAGGGTGTTTACTGTGCACGGCCATGTAAGGCAATGCACACACGGGGCTGGAGGTGGCTTGGTTGATCACAGAGGACTGGGGTGGCCTAGAGGTTCACCTACCACCACAGCAGGGGGTCAATGCTCATGTTACGACACTCCAGCCATTTTGGAAGTGTTGCCACTGAGAGGATATGATAATAAACATAGTGTCAGTGAGGGGCTGTGTCTGTGGCAGCCATCCAACGCGGGTGACGCTAAGTACCCGTGCACACGTCAGTCCTGGCAACACCCTTCACTGGTGCACTTAGGGTACCAGTGCAAGGGGCCAAAAGAACACCGGGGCAAGGTTTGTCATGAGGAGTGGCATTATTTGGTGATGTCATGAGGAGTGGCATTATTTGGTGATGTCATGAGGAGTGGCATTATTTGGTGATGTCATGAGGAGTGGCATTATGTCATTTGGTGATGTCATGAGGAGTGGCATTATTTGGTGATGTCATGAGGAGTGGCATTATTTGGTGATGTCATGAGGAGTGGCATTATTTGGTGATGTCATGAGGAGTGGCATTATTTGGTGATGTCATGAGGAGTGGCTATTTGGTGATGTCATGAGGAGTGGCATTATTTGGCTCCTCTACAACACCAAGACATGTCACTCAGCAAAACCATACAGGAGATGGAGCACGAGGAACCTACCGCACTCAATGTAAACATGAGAAGGCCAAAGACACAACACATACGGTAATGACGAGACCAACACAGCAGCAACTGAGCAAAATATCGGAGGTGGCCGACTACTTCAAGGATTAATGGATTATGATTCCAAGGTGGCGACCATCATCCACTCAATTGATGTAGTACTGCCTACTTCTTCCTTTACCTCTATCATTCTTTTTCTGTGTCTGCTCTCCTCTCTTCCTATTTCTCACCATCATCCACTCACTCAGTGTAGTGCTGCCTACCTCTTCCTTCACCTTTATCATTCTTTATCTGTGTCTGTCCTCCTCTCTTCCTATTTCTCCCATCTTTCCTGTCACTTTTATTACTCTTCTTTCCTTTTCAGGTGGCTTTATATTGAGTGACAAGCCTAATGGTTTCCGGTAAGCCAAGAAACCATTTACAACTCTGGGTGGTAACCATATCACCAACCCATACGTGTTCCCTTCGTGTCAACAAGTGGGTTGGCGGAGGGTTAGTGCCCCTCCCCGTAAAACAACTAACTCAAAGACAAACCCCCACCCCTTACGCGATTATGGCGTCTGGCGATAGATACATAGATAGATAGATACGGGATTATGACGTCTGGCGATAGGTACTAGATTATGGTGTCTGGCAATAGATTGATAGATACGGGATTATGGCGTCTGGCGATAGATAAATAGATAGATACGGGATTATTGCGTCTGGCGATAGATGGATAGATGGATAGATAGATAGATGGATGGATAGATAGATTGATATGAGACTGTGGCTTCTGACGATAGACAGATAGATAGATAGATGGATAGATACGGGATAATGGTGTCTGGCGATAGATAGATATATAGATAGATACGGGATAATGGTGTCTGGCGATAGATAGATAGATAGATAGATACGGGATAATGGTGTCTGGCGATAGATAGATAGATAGATACGGGATAATGGTGTCTGGCGATAGATAGATAGATAGATACGGGATTATGGCGTCTGGCGATAGATAGATTGGTAGATGGATGGATACGGTATTATGGCGACTGGCGATAAATAGATAGAACGATTAACTTTTTAGCTCTCTATATATTGCCAGGCGCCTCAATCCTGCAAGGAGTGGCCACAAACAAATCGCCTCCATGTCGCCCTGTCCCCCGTAATTTCACTGTCCTGCTCCCAGCTCACACCCCTCTCTCTCATATACCTCTCCACTCCATCCTTTCATCTCATCCTTGGCCTCCCCCTCCCTCTCTCCCACTCCACCTCATTCATATACACTCTCCTCGTCAGTCTCTCACTCTCCATCCTCTCCACATGGCCAAACCACCTCAGTGTGTTTCTCCTAACGCTTCCTATCACATCCACATCCACACCACAACGCTCCTTCACTTCTTCATTTTGTCAGTCTGTTTCTCCATGTAACTCCACATGCTCCTCTCATTTTTTTTTTTAATGCAAGGAAGAAGGAACCAAAGGCCAGGAGCCTGCAAACCGTTCCTTCCAAGAAAAAAAAAAAACAATACAAAGGAGAGCCAAATTCAAGATCCGTTTATTTCGAGATGCCTGGACACACTGCGTCTGAAAGACTGGAGATCATAGGAAGTAGGAAATACAGACAGAGGGAGACAGTTCCAGAGTTGACCTGTTGCATAAATGAAGGACTGCCCAAAGCATCCTAGTGAGATATACCACCTTCCCCTCCCTCTATAAAACAACGATAATAAATACAAGGAAATTATAGTATATGTAAAGACAGCGAGGAAAACTATTTAGTATGTGTTTGTTTATGTAGATGCATTTCTGATGGATTGATAAGTCTATAGGAAGTTGTTACATAAGAAGATGGAGGGTGAGCGGTTCTTCACATCCCTGTCCATCTGTCTATCTATTGTCAGACGCCTTAATCCCGCAAGAGGTGGCCACAAACAAATCGCCTCCATGTCGCCCTGTCCCCCGCCATTTCGTTGCCCTGCTCCCAGCTCACACCCCCCTCTTTCATTTACCTAACTCCAGCCCTCCACCTCATCCTCGGTCTCCCCCCTCCCTCTCCCTCCCTCCATTTCACTTACATGCATCGTCTTAGTCTTTTATTCTCCAGTTTCTCAACGTGTCCAATATGGCTTAAAGATACAGTAATACACAACTCTGTACGCTAAGTGTTATGCACAGCTTTGTATTACTGTGTTTACATATAACTATTCCTACTTGTTTTTATATATTTGCTTTAGAACCCAATGTGATTATACAGTGAACTACGCTATGTTGTAATTTCCTCCTTCTTGCTTTACTATCCTTATCCATCAGCATGTAGAATTAGATCTCGTAGTCATAGTCTACTCTGTAACAAAAAGCCTCGAAAGGATCATAAGGTCTGTTGCTGTTTGCTGTTCTTTGTATCCCTTTGTACTCCCTCCCTCTTCTCTCTCCTCCCTCCTGCCTCACATCCCTCCCTCCCTCCCTCATCCCTCCTTCTCAATCTCTCCCCCCCTCTCCCTCCCTCTCTGCCTCTCCTTCCCACCTTAACACTATCTTGGAGGGCGAGGGCTATGGCATTATCCCCAGCTGACCCCTCCACCTCCTCTCCTCGGCTCTAAATGGGTAGCGTGTAATTTTTCCCACGTGCAGGTCCGTCGCTTATTTGTTTTTCCACATTAGCAGACGATTTCCACGGAGCGGCAACCCTGTCAGCCTGTCTGTCTCTCCACGTAGCTCCACACTCCTCTGATAACTTATTTCCACACCACTTTTCACACTAATAAAGATGATTTGGCTCAACTGAAAGAACAGGCAGTATCAAAGAACTGATGAACAATATCCTGCCTTACCTTTGTTCATCTCGGCAAGATGGGCAAGCTGTTTAAACACTATCAACACTGAGAATAGACACACAGCTCGAGCGTCCTTCCCCTCTCATGGTTAGAGGGTGACTGACGGGATTCGAAGCTCCTTCTTCTTTTTTTTTTTTATGCAAGAAAGAAGGAATCAAAGGCCAGGAGGCCGCAAACCGTTCCTTCCAGGAAAAAAACAAAAACAATACAAAAGAGAGCCAAATTCACGATCCGCTTATTTCGAGATGCCTGGACACACTGCGTCTGAAACACTGGAGATCATAGGGAGTAAGGAATACAGACAGATGGAGACAGTTCCAGAGTTGACCTGTTGCATAAATGAAGGACTGGAAGTAACGGTTAACTCTTGCATTAGAGAGCTGGACAGAAAAGGGATGAGAGTTTGTTGCTAGACGGGTGCTAAGCACTCGTCGTAGAGGTGGAGGGATGCAAGCAGACAGGTCAGAGGAGCAGTGACCATTGAAGTAGCGATAGAACAGAGATAAAGATGCAACAGTGCGGCGAAGAGACAGAGGTTGAAGGGAGCCAGTAAGAGGAGGAGAGTTTATGAGACGAAAAGCCTTTGACTCTACCCTATTGAGTAGAGCTGTATGTGGGGAGCCTCCCCGCACATGAGAGTTGTACTCCACACAGGGGCGAATAAAATTGAACTCTAGTTCGAAATAAAATGCTTGTTTTTATTATGCTGATTAATATTTATCTTTAATATTAATCCTTTCTATATATCTATCTATGGACGCCTTCATCGGGTAAGGAGTGGCCAGAAACAAATCGTCTCCATGTTGCCCTGTTCCCTGCCGTGTCGCTACCCTCCCCCAACTTACACCCCCCTCTCATATACCTCTCTCCTCCATCCCTCCATCCCTTCCTCGGTCTCCCCCTCCCTCTCCCTCTCCCCCCTCCACCTCACCCACATACACTCTCCTAGTTAGTCTCTCACCCTTCATACTCCCAACGCTAATGTAGTCGTCTGGGTTGATGATGTTCACCTGAAATACATTTTTATTTATTCTTTTTACTGGCAAGCATCCCAACCCCGACCATCGTGGTGGTGGTGGTGGTGGTGGTGGTGGTGGCAGCAGCAATAGTAGGTGTAGTTGTAGCAGCAGTAGTTGTAGCAGCAGTAGTTGTAGCAGCAGTAGTAAGAACAGGTAATGTCAGCCTGCTATCCAGCCTGCTGTCTAGCGTGTTGTCTGTTGCTTAAGCCCTGTCCACACGAGCGGGCAATGCCCACGTGCACAAGCGAGCAGTTTGCCTGTTGACGGGCTCACCGCTTGTGCCCCCGGGCAATTTACGCATTTGCCCGCGGGCACAAGCGGTGAGCCCTTCAACAGGCAAACTGCTCGCTTGTGCCCCCGGGCATTGCCCGCTCGTGTGGACAGGGCTTTCGTCTGCTTGCCTGCCTGCCTATCAGCCTGTCTACCTTCCAGCCTCCGTCTACCTGCCAGCCTCCTTATTGCCAGCCTACCTAGCTGCCTGCCTGCCTACCTGCCTACCTACCTGCCAGCCTGCTTATCTGCTTACCAACCTTTTTTTTTTTTTCTTCAATATCAACAAGACACTTAAATCTTCAGTGGAAACCATCAGTACATTAATAACTTTATATTCAAACTCCAGCATTGGCACAGAGAGAGAGAGAGAGAGAGAGAGAGAGAGAGAGAGAGACACCCCCGAGAACTACAATCAAAACACACGTAGCAGTTAACCGAGTGCATTTCAGGCTTTGTTTATATCTAAAAGGGTGGTTGGGGTTTATTGCTCACGTAATGCCACTCTTATGTGTGAGGCTGGTCAGTCTCATCTAAAGGCCCGTCCAGACGATCGAGCAATGCCCGCGGGCACAAGCGAGCAGTTTGCCTGTTGACGGGCTCACCGCTTGTGCCCGCGGGCAAATGCGTAAATTGCCACGGGCAATTTACGCATTTGCCCGCGGGCACAAGCGGTGAGCCCGTCAACAGGCAAACTGCTCGCTTGTGCCCGCGGGCATTGCTCGATCGTCTGGACGGGACTTTAAATATCAGCACCAACTTGCCTAACCCCGGGCGGGGGGGGGGGTAGTGGGTTTAGGCTGTCAGTTTAGGCTCAGTGGGTGTGGGTGCGGACTGCTGTACTCCTTGCACTTCATGACTAGCATTTTTATACCTATGGTAGGTGGTTTAGTGGGTTTAGGCTGTCAGCTACTGAGAATGGTTCACTTGATATCCCCTGCACTTCTTCGTGACTAGTTTTTTTCACAACTGCTGGTTTAGTGGGTCCAGGCTCCCCGATTGTGTTCCATTCTGAGTCTCCTTGGTTACTATTCAAATATGTTTTTATCTGATTGAGGTGGATTATGGAGAGTCTCCTTGGTTACTATTCAGATATGTAGTTTTTATCTGATGGAGGTGGATTATAATGAGTCTCCTTGGTTACTAGTCAAATATTGTTTTTATCTGATGGAGGTGGATTATAATGAGTCTCCTTGGTTACTAGTCCAATATACTGTTTTCATCTGATGGGGTGGATGGTTATGAATACCATGGTCCTATGGGATGTCAAAGCTTCAAGGAATAGCGAGACACACAAAAATTTATTGTTTTTAACTCTTTCAACTGTGAATTTCTGGTTTCGAATCACGCACGCACACATGCACATACACACACACGTACACACACACGTACACATAAACATACATAAATATATATACATATAAGCACACACACATACACACACGCACACAACACACGTGTTTGTATGTGTATGTATGTATATATGCATGCATGTGTGTGTGTGTGTGTGTGTGTGTGTGTGTGTGTGTGTGTGTGTGTGTGTGTGTGTGTGTGTGTGTGTGTGTGTGTGTGTGTGTGTGTGTGTGTGTGTGTGTGTGTGTGTGTGCAAGCTAAAATCAAGTAGTAGCAGTAGCAGTAGTAGACCCTACCTCAACACTGTTCCTGTGGCACTGTCTTTGATGCAAACCATGCAATGGTGTGCAAGAAGGCAGGCTGTGTGTACGCGACGTCACTGCCAAAATGCTGCCGGAAATATGCCATGATGTCACCACAGAGCCAGCTGTGCTGCCCCTAGACGGCGAGCACTTCACCCACAGAACAGCAAACACATCAAATGATGCCAGAGTGGATGTCAGTGCTGCAGGTTTGCGGACACGTGGACAGAGGGCTTTCTTCAGCATTAGGATAATTGATCCTATGGCAGCATGTCATCGTGAACTGTGTCTCGAGGCTGCACACAAAAGGAATTAACAAGAAAAAAAACAAAACAAAAAAACAAAAAAACTATCAAGAAAGGATCTAACTTTTGCACCACGTTGGATTCACTGCCTTTGTGTTCACAACATCAGGTGGGACGGGTCCAGAGGCGAGCATATTCTCTCGAGACTGGCAGAGATTCTTTCTAAGAAGCGTCAACGTCAGAGTTCCGTTATGGCCTGGATGAGGTGTCAACTGTCCTACTCCCTTGTGAGGTGTGCACTGCTATGCCTCAGGGGCACAAGACCATCAGCCCTCAGGCCTGTCTCTCTGGCAGGTATGGATTACGAAGCTACTGTGACTGAGTCACACTGACCAGCAACTCCAATAGATTAATGTTTTTGTTGACACTGTAATAATAAAAAAATATAGTAGTAATAAAGTCTTTTATGGTTGGTGGGGGCACTCCCCATCCACTCACTCGATGTAGTGCTGTTCTCGGATGCCTGCCCATTCCTCTCTTCCTTTGTTTTTTCCATCGTTCCTCATCTGTCATTTTTTCCTTCATTCATTCCTCTTCCTTCTGTCCACGGGTGACTATACATTGCGTAACAAGCCAGATGGTTTCCTGTACACAAGGAAACCATTTACTATGCTGGGTGGTAACCATACAACCAAATTATGGCGCCTGATGGTTTAGTGGGCAATTAAGGCGCTCCAATCGGATTGAGCCGGTGCAGGTTTATATCTAAGGGATGGTTAGGGATTACTGATCACGTAATGCCACTCAGGGATGAGTGAGGCTGGTCATTCTCATCATAAATGTGAGGACCAATTTGCCTAACTCCAGGCTCCTATGCTCCTCATGGGGCAACACAGGATTAGATGATGAATGAATGAATGAATGATGATAAAGTGTTGGCATATGGTTGGTAAGGACAGTGGCTGGTGTGTTTGGGGCCAACAGATTGTATTATGGTTAGTGATAACCTTCACATTACAACTCCAATGGTGAACTGTATTATGAGGCTGGCTGCTGAGCTGCTCGGTATAATTCCCAAATGGATGGAGCTGATTTGCTGGTTGCACTATAGTAGTCTTAAAAAGTGGTGGTGGTGGTGGTAGTAGTAGTAGTAGTTGTAGTAGTGGTAGCAGTAGTAATAGTAGTAGTAGTAGTAGTTGTAGTTTTTTTTTATTGAGAAGATGCACTCAGCAGGTTGGTGATGTTTGGCTGAATGCAACACGTCCAAAGAACATCATTGTATTGCAAATAAGTCCCAGTAATTCTCAGACATACCATGTTATTTGGACAGGTTGCATTCAGCCATCACCACCAACCTATTAAGCGCATCTTTGCCTCGATTAAAAAAAAAAAAAAAGTATTGTAGTTGTAGTAGCGGTAGCAACAGCATCATCAGTAGTAGTAGTAGTAGTACATCATCACCATCATCATCAGCATCACCATCACAATCATCATCTTCATCATCATCATCACCATCATCATCATCACCGTCATCATCATCACCGTCATCATCATCACCATCATCATCACCATCACCATCATCATCATCATCATCATCACCATCATCACAATCATCCTCATCATCATCACCATCATCATCATCATCATCATCATCATCATCACCATCATCATTATCGTCATCATCACCATCATCATCATCATCATCATCACCATCATCATTATCGTCATCATCTTCATCTTCTTTTCTTCCTCTTCCTTCTCTTCTTCCTCTTCCTTCTCTTCTTCCTCTTCCTTCTCTACTTCCTCTTCCTTCTCTTCTTCCTCTTCCTTCTCTTCTTCCTCTTCCTTCTCTTCTTCCTCTTCCTTCTCCTCCTCCTCCTTTTGTTCTTCTTCCTCCTCCTCTTCTCCGTCTTCTCGTTGTTCTTTGTTCATCTTCTTCATCTTTTTGTTCATCTTCTTCGTGTTCTTCTCCCTCTTCTTTCTTTTGAATGCTAAGTTGTAAGAACAGATAAACACCAGGTGATGCTAGTCACGAAGAAGTGCTATGGGAAGGATAGAGAGGTTTAGTATTGTCTTTTGCCAGTGAGCTACGTGAAATAAACTGCAAAAAGACGAAATTCTGGGCCAAGTGAAGGTGAAAGGACTATTAGCAGATTAACACTAAATGATGCTAGTCACGAAGAAGTGCAGTGAAAACTATGGAAAGTCTTATAGTCTTTCTCTCTTTCTCTCTCTCTCTCTTAGGTGAAAGGACTATTAGCAGACAGTGAAGAAAAGTGGTGGTGATGGGCACAGCGAAGCGCGGGTAATTATAAACGAGAACTGACGACAGCATAATATAGATAGATAGACAGATAGATAGACATAGACAGATAGATAGACAGATAGACAGACAGACAGATAGACAGACAAAGAGATAGATAGATAGATAGATAGACAGAATGTAGCCTTTATCGAGACTGCCTTGTTGTGTGAGTAGCAGTTCTGACTTAGATCTGAATGACTTAAATCCTGCGACATTTAGAGCTTTCTCACTTTCTTTAATTCCCTGTCTTTGTTTCTGTCTGTTTCTGTACTTTCTCTTCGCTCCTCTCCTCTTCTCCTCTCTCTCTCTCTCTCTCTCTGTTTTGTTCATCTTGTTCACTCAACTGATATGAGAGAGAGAGAGAGAGAGAGAGAGAGAGAGAGAGAGAGAGAGAATGATCATGGGATGGAAGAAGTTAATAATAATCTGACTCACTTTCTCACGAGAGAGAGAGAGAGAGAGAGAGAGAGAGAGAGAGAGAGAGAGAGAGAGAGGCGTCGTAGAATAGAAAGAGTTAATATTCTGGCTCACTTTCTTACTATCTTTCACGCCACTCGTTCTCTCCCCTCACTCTCGCGCTTCCGCCTCTCCTTCAGTCGTTTCTTGATCTCATTCATTTTAATCTCTCTCTCTCTCTCTCTCTCTCTCTCTCTCTCTCTCTCAGCAACGCTGGGTTCACCACGGTGTTGCCAAACGCATGGTGCAATCCTCCTCTCACATTTTAAAACCTTAACCCATCTACTCCTTCCCCGAACTCCTCAGCTCACCAATAGACACTCAAAATAGACCAAATAGATAAACAGGCACAAGCTGGTAGATAGAAGAGGTGATAAAGAGGGAGAAAAGAGAAAATAGTAAAGAGGCAGTAGGCGGAGCAATATGGCTGCCGCGACTGTGTTTACACTGGCTCAGCCAATCAGCGTCCGCCTCCCTCTGCCCTTAGCACCAGCCGCCCTCTGATTGGCTGGCAGCTGTGAGGCCAGGGAGGGGGCAGGGAGGGAGGAGGGAGGGAGGAGAGTATAATAATAATAATAATAATAATAATAATAATAATAATAATAATAATAATAATCTATCTATCTATCTATCTATAGCCCGACGCCCTAATCCCGCAAAGGGTGGCCGCAGACAAAACTCCTCCAAGTCGCTCTGTCATCCACCATTTGACTACCCTCCCCCCACCTCACCCCCCCTCCCTCATATACCTCTCAACTCCATCCCTCCACCTCATCCTCGGTCTACTCCTCCCTCTCCCTCCCTCCACCTCACCCACATACACCCTCTTAGTCAGTCTTTCATTCTCCATTCTCTCCACATGTCCAAACCACCTCAGTGTATTTCTCCTAATCTTCTCAACCACATCCACATCCACCCCACAACGTTCCTTCACTAATAATAATAATGATAATAATAATAATAATAATAATAATAATGTTTATTTCCACAAACAGTGGTTATTCACATAGCAATATAAGTTATGTATACAATAACAGTACAAAGTATAGACGTGAAGATTATACACTGTAGATGTATAAGTGTTTGGCAGTATAATACAAAGGTATATAACTGTACAATTAGCAATAGACTGTGTGTACATTTTCTATTTTTAAATTGTTGTGTTTGTCAATTATCACATCATATTTTTGCCTCATATATTACTAGTTTATTATTGTTTAGCGTTATACAGTAAGGTTATTGACGGTGTTTAGTAAGTGACTGTTAAGTGTAATTGTGAAAGTGTGTAAACTGTGTAATTCCTTGACATTTTCTGGCAGGTGGTTGCATATCTTTGGCCGTGTTACTGCTAAGGATCTTGCACCTGAGTCGGTATTAACCTTAGCAACGAACAGATTATTGTTTGGTCTAGTAATACTTTGTGTCATGTTGTGTACCGATGGAAAAGACAGGAGACAGTCAGGGTAGAGATTAGCTGGATATTGGAAGACTGTGACAGCGATGGAAAAGACAGGAGACAGTGACAGCGATGGAAAAGACAGGAGACAGTGACAGCGATGGAAAGACAGGAGACAGTCAGGGTAGAGATTAGCTGGATATTGGAAGACTGTGACAGCGATGGAAAAGACAGGAGACAGTCAGGGTAGAGATTAGCTGGATATTGGAAGACTGTGACAGCGATGGAAAAGACAGGAGACAGTCAGGGTAGAGATTAGCTGGATATTGAAGACTGTGACAGCGATGGAAAAGACAGGAGACAGTCAGGGTAGAGATTAGCTGGATATTGGAAGACTGTGACAGCGATGGAAAGGCAGGAGACAGTCAGGGCAGAGATTAGTTGGATATTGGAAGACTATGACAGCGATGGAAAAGACAGGAGACAGTCAGGGCAGAGATTAGCTGGATATTGGAAGACTGTGACAGCGATGGAAAAGACAGGAGACAATCAGGGCAGAGATTAGCTGGATATTGGAAGACTGTGACAGCGATGGAAAAGACAGGAGACAGTGACAGCGATGGAAAAGACAGGAGACAGTGACAGCGATGGAAAAGACAGGAGACAGTCAGGGTAGAGATTAGCTGGATATTGAAGACTGTGACAGCGATGGAAAAGACAGGAGACAGTGACAGCGATGGAAAAGACTGGAGACAGTCAGGGTAGAGATTAGCTGGATATTGGAAGACTGTGACAGCGATGGAAAAGACAGGAGACAATCAGGGCAGAGATTAGCTGGATATTGAAGACTGTGACAGCGATGGAAAAGACAGGAGACAGTGACAGCGATGGAAAAGACTGGAGACAGTCAGGGTAGAGATTAGCTGGATATTGGAAGACTGTGACAGCGATGGAAAAGACAGGAGACAATCAGGGCAGAGATTAGCTGGATATTGAAGACTGTGACAGCGATGGAAAAGGCAGGAGACAGTGACAGCGATGGAAAAGACTGGAGACAGTCAGGGTAGAGATTAGCTGGATATTTGATGACTGTGCCAGCTGTGTTAAACTTTATCTTGTTTGGTGTGTTTAGCCATTACAGTTGTGTTAACATTGCAGTGACATGGTACAGTACATGGTACAATACAGTACATGGTACAGCACATGGTACAGTATAGTACATGGTACAGTACATGGTCAGACTTCCTGGCTTTTCCATCGACAACTTTAGCAGCAAAATTGTGTAGTTTCTGTACACGTGAAAGTTGAGATTTCCTGCAGTGCCACATATTACACTGCCGTAGTATACTTAGTGCCAGTGCCTGCAGTGCCACATATTACACTGCCGTAGTATACTTAGTGCCAGTGCCTGCAGTGCCACATTACACTGCCGTAGTATACTTAGTGCCAGTGCCTGCAGTGCCACATATTACACTGCCGTAGTATACTTAGTGCCAGTGCCTGCAGTGCCACATATTACACTGCCGTAGTATACTTAGTGCCAGTGCCTGCAGTGCCACATATTACACTGCCGTAGTATACTTAGTGCCAGTGCCTGCAGTGCCACATATTACACTGCCGTAGTATACTTAGTGCCAGTGCCTGCAGTGCCACATATTACACTGCCGTAGTATACTTAGTGCCAGTGCCTGCAGTGCCACATATTACACTGCCGTAGTATACTTAGTGCCAGTGCCTGCAGTGCCACATATTACACTGCCGTAGTATACTTAGTGCCAGTGCCTGCAGTGCCACATATTACACTGCCGTAGTATACTTAGTGCCAGTGCCTGCAGTGCCACATATTACACTGCCGTAGTATACTTAGTGCCAGTGCCTGCAGTGCCACATATTACACTGCCGTAGTATACTTAGTGCCAGTGCCTGCAGTGCCACATATTACACTGCCGTAGTATACTTAGTGCCAGTGCCTGCAGTGCCACATATTACACTGCCGTAGTATACTTAGTGCCAGTGCCTGCAGTGCCACATATTACACTGCCGTAGTATACTTAGTGCCAGTGCCTGCAGTGCCACATATTACACTGCCGTAGTATACTTAGTGCCAGTGCCTGCAGTGCCACATATTACACTGCCGTAGTATACTTAGTGCCAGTGCCTGCAGTGCCACATATTACACTGCCGTAGTATACTTAGTGCCAGTGCCTGCAGTGCCACATATTACACTGCCGTAGTATACTTAGTGCCAGTGCCTGCAGTGCCACATATTACACTGCCGTAGTATACTTAGTGCCAGTGCCTGCAGTGCCACATATTACACTGCCGTAGTATACTTAGTGCCAGTGCCTGCAGTGCCACATATTACACTGCCGTAGTATACTTAGTGCCAGTGCCTGCAGTGCCACATATTACACTGCCGTAGTATACTTAGTGCCAGTGCCTGCAGTGCCACATATTACACTGCCGTAGTATACTTAGTGCCAGTGCCTGCAGTGCCACATATTACACTGCCGTAGTATACTTAGTGCCAGTGCCTGCAGTGCCACATACTTAGGGCCAGTGCCTGCACTATGATGTGTCGAGTGTCTTTGTCAAAGCCATCTTTTATCCTGTTAATATATATTAATATGACCAGTACTCTTTTGCTAAGTTCATTTACATGCTTATCAAAGGTCATGTAGCAATCCATATATATACCTAAGTTTTGTACATCAGTGCTGGGTTGAACTGCTGTGTCTCCAAATCGTACAGTAGTGTTAGGTGGTATTAGTGAGATCATTGGCCTGCACCCTAGAACATACAATGCGTTTTAGTGGTATTTAGATGAAGACCGTTGTTAAGAAAATATTCCCTGGCCATACTCAAGGTTTCCTCTGATTTGTGCAGTATATCCTGGAGAGAATCTAGTTTGCCACTGTGAAGAAACTGTCATCAGCATATTGCACTAACACACACTCGTTAAGATTTGCTGAGAGATCGTTGACATATATACTGAATGGCATAGGGCCAAGAATTGAGCCTTGGGGTACCCCATAAATGACATTGATTTGGAGGATTTGGTGTTTTGGATGTGAACAGACTGTGTTCTATTATTAAGGCAGCTGTCAAACCAGAAGTTATCAACACTGACTTTACTGAATGAGAATTTGGTGTTTCGGATGCAGATTGTGTTCTATTATTAAGGCAGCTGTCAAACCAGAAGTTATCAACACTGACTTTACTGAATGAGAATTTGGTGTTTCGGATGCAGATTGTGTTCTATTATTAAGGCAGCTGTCAAAGTAGAAGTGATCAACACTGCCTTTACTGAGTTTATTGGGAAGAATGGAATGGCTGACACTATCGAAAGCTTTTGATAGATCACAGAGGGTTAAAAGTGATATGTGTGTATTATCCATGTTATGGTGATATTATCAGTGATAACTGTGAGTGCTGTATTTGTGGATAGCTTAGCACGGAAACTATGCTGGGTTTGTGAGAGAAGTTGGTTTGATTCAAGAAATGTTATTAGTTGAGTTGAGACGATTTTTCAATAATTTTAGGAAAAAAACAGGTAGCAGTAAAATTGGTGGGTAATTGCCCACGACCTGAGTGTGTCCCTTTTTATATAAAGGCGTGACTATAGCATTCTTGCAAGCAGTAGGGAAGACGCCCGTAACAACTGAAGAATTTATGTGGGTTAAATACAATGCGAGTAGGAAGAGGGAAGCCTTAATAAAACGAAGTGAAATATTGTTTGAGCCATAAGATTTAGTATTTTGTCAATGTTTAATTGTTAATATTACAGTGTTAACATCAACAGTGTCTGGTGGGAATTGTGTCATGCTGCCTGTGTTATTACCAGTCACAGGTCTGGCAGATGCAGGATTTATGGTGGTACATGC
>NW_027643835.1:100000-107500 GCF_032717465.1 Coenobita brevimanus
TAAGATTGTGTAACATGACGCCTGTAGTTCATCCACCTGAACCTAGCGAGTGGCAGAATAAGATTTTGAGCTCAAAGACACAGGCAGCGGGGGTTTGGGGAAAATAAAGCCTAAAGTAAAGCCTACATGTAATGGCCAGCACGTGCCACCACTCATGTCCTTCTGGGTTAAACTACAGTGAAGAATTAACAGTATCCTGAAACAGGCAGTGGATGAAGTGTTGGTGAAAGTAATCCGTGTACAGTACCGCTGACGCCAGGCAGGTTTTTTCCAGCCCCCCCCCCCCTTTTTTTTATGTGCAAAGAAACACCCTTGGTAGAGAGAGAGAGAGAGAGAGAGAATGTCGTCTTCCTGAATTCAGACGATTTTAATCCTTTTTTGTGCAAATAAGAGTGATTCATGTCCTGGAGTTATGAAAATTTGAAACAAATCATGAGGACAATTAAAAAGGGGAGTACGATGTGGAGGAGTAAAGCCTACATGTTTTTTGGTGATGCAAGATTATTTTACCCGAACTGTGCCTTACGCAGACGAGATTCCTCCAAAGGTTAAGACAGACAACAAAAATCATGAGATCAGTCAAACAGATGTACTTTGGAGAGAGCGATTCCTGTTTTGCTAACGCTAGGTGGTTTTATTTCCACTTTTTAGTGCAATTAAATGAAGATTCATCTCTCCTAGAGTTAAGATACAGAAAGAAAAAAAAAGAGGGCAGTAATAGCTGATGGTCAGATGAAGAATAAAGCCAGAGATCGAGCGGCATGGACAGCCGCCATTAGGTGACCATGGTCGTCGCCAGCATGCATGTTGGAAGGAAGGAAGTAAAAGTGATGAACTAGCACCAAGCTGTAATATGGCTATATGGCATTTAGGCTGGCGTTGAAATCGTCATGGCTTGAAAGTGGCGTAAGGGAGAAAGAGTCAGTGTCAGTGGGAAGTCCATAA
This sequence comes from Coenobita brevimanus, assembly GCF_032717465.1. Classification (NCBI taxonomy): domain Eukaryota; kingdom Metazoa; phylum Arthropoda; class Malacostraca; order Decapoda; family Coenobitidae; genus Coenobita; species Coenobita brevimanus. Next base: position 100,946 of record NW_027643835.1, read on the forward strand.
ACTATTCATGTTATGGAATCGATTGTCTAACGTGATAAGAGTAGAGGGATAATAAAGGCCGGAAGAAAAACGGGAATGTAAAGAAGAGAGGTATGACAGATGAGAAAAAGAGGACAGTAAGAGAAGAAAGATGGAGGCAACAAGGCGCCTTTTATTTGCCTCCTACGACAAGCAGGGATACTAGGGAAGTATTCTCCCACCCCCCTCTCCCCAGGGGGTTGGCAGCTCTTGGTTGTGCCCTCACTAGCGAGGTGTCCGGCATGAGAGACCCTACCAGAACTACTGGGACACGTAAGCTCCCCCACCACGACAAGGTGGCTGCCTCGGGAAAGAAGCATTTTGGAGACTTTATAAATAGTGCAAAACGATAAAGTATAAGGAGCGAAGTCAAGGCTTTTTCGGGTTAGAACACCGTGAACAAGTTAAGATAATAACAAAGACAAGAGCAAAGCAAAGGATTGGGTAAATTATATAAAATCTCTTGATGTCGGCGAGCACCTGCCTGCGCTGCATCTGGTGGGTAGAGTACTCTTCCAGGCAGGTCCCATAGCGAGCGTGGAGGTGGATGGAGTAGAGTGGCACGGTGTGGTAGATGACGGGGGGTGATCCACACATTTCCTCGGCGCTCCTATGGGAATCGGGAAACACTTGACGGAGGAAAGGCACCCGTCGGCCCCAGCTGTCCAGGCACCAGGGTGAGGGCGCTGGGTACAACTTCTTGATGTCGGCGAGATGCTCATGCGTCAGAGCCCCGACCTTCTCTTCCCAAAAGGCGATACCCACGCCCACAGCCACACCGGCCATCACGATCAAAACACACTGAATATATTCCCCGTATTTTCTTACCCAGGACTTGATTTTAGCATACCATCTTTTATCATCGTCGTCCCACTTCTTTTGCCCAACCAAAAGTGGGCCACCCACAGGTTGGGGGACGGGTTGTGTGCTAAAGTGAATCGGGGGCAGGACTGTGATCACCGCCACCCACCACCAAGACAGAAAACCCTGCAATCTTGTCATGACTTGTATTGCCGATATTATTCTCTGTCGAAAGTAAAATTCAGATCAAGGAAAAATCGAAGTAGATAATAAAACCACTACCGGTATACGAATGAACGAACCACACTTCTCCTTTCAGTTATCTCCTTCGTATCTCCTCTTTCTATCTATCTATCTATAGCCCGACGCCCTAATCCCGCAAAGGGTGGCCGCAGACAAAACGCCTCCAAGTCACTCTGTCACCCACCATTTGACTCCCCTCCCCCCAACTCATCCCCCCCTCCCTCATATACCTCTCAACTCCATCCCTCCACCTCATCCTCGGTCTACCCCTCCCTCTCCCTCCCTCCACCTCACCCACATACACCCTCTTAGTCAGTCTTTCACTCTCCATCCTCTCCACATGTCCAAACCACCTCAGTGTATTTCTCCTAATCTTTTCAACCACATCCACATCTACCCCACAACGTTCCTTCACTTCTTCATTCGTCAACCTGTCCCTCCATGTCACTCCACATGCTCCTCTCAAGTAACTCATTTCCACTGCTCTCACTCTTGACTTGTTCCCCTCTTGCAAGGTCCACGCCTCGCTTCCATACGTCAGGGTAGGGATCACAATACCATCATGCAGAGACTTCTTAACTTCCATACTCACTTCCCTATTTCTCATTACTGCTTTCAGCATGCCTACAACCTTCCTTCCCTGCTGTACCCTTTCACGCACTTCATCCCCCAAAGTTCCATCCTTACTCATCACACTACCCAAGTACTTGAATGCACTCACATTCTCCATATCCTCACCATCCAACCTCACTGCACACTCTGTGACTTCATTCCTCTCAAACACCATAACTTTACTTTTGTTTACATTAACTTTCAGCTTCCTCCTCCTACACACTGTCCCAAATTCATTCACCAAACCTTGCAACTCCCATTCATCTTCACTCAACAATACTGTATCATCAGCAAACAGCAACACCGGAAGCTTCCAAATCTCACCCTCATTCGTTAGGGCCACCCCCACATCCACTGCCCTACCTTGTACCTCCTTTACGACCCCATCCATATATATATTAAACAGCCATGGAGACATTACACACCCCTGTTTCAGTCCCACATTGAGATCAAAGAACTCACTCAGCTCACCAACCACTCGCACCGTAGCCCTAGCTCCCTCGTACATACTCTTCACAGCACTCAACAATTTCCCCTCCACTCCATATATTCTTAATACCTTCCACATACCTTTCCTATCTATTCTGTCATAAGCTTTCTCCAAGTCCATGAAGGCAGCGTACACTTTCCTTCCCTTCTCTAGATACTTCTCCACTAAACATCTTAGAACAAATATCTGATCTACACACCCTTTTCCCTTCCTAAATCCCCCTTGTTCTTCTCCAACTAGCTCCTCTGTCATATGCCTAACCCTATCAATGAGTATTCTACCATATATTTTACCAGTCACACTAAGAAGGCAAATACCCCTATGGTTACCACATACTTCTCTCTCCCCTTTTCCTTTGTACAGAGGAACAATTATACCTGATTTCCAGTCCTCTGGAACCCTTCCCTCTTCCCAAGCCAATCTACACAACTTCCATATCCACTCCACAACAATCTCACCCCCATACCTAAGCATTTCACCACACTCCATCAATTCCTGGGGCCTTTCCCAGCTCCTCTTTGCTTATAGTTATTCCTGAGTTTTTGGCGGGGTTGCCTTTTACCTGCAGCACCAAGTCACTTACTGTACAGTCATCAGCAACGGCATCCCATGATCACCTCTTCGTCCTTATAGCTATTTTAGAACCTATTTCTTGCTTTCGGTGTTAGGTCAGTTAGTCATCAGCTTCGCATGTCCCACAAATAACTGCGAAGGGGAAGGTGTGGGTAACTGGGAGTGGAGGATGAAGGGTGTGGATAAGTGGAAGAGGAGAGGGAGAGAGTGTGAGTGACTGGAGGAGGAAGAAAGTCATGGGTGACTGGGGGTTGAGGAAAAGGGTGAAGGTGCTTCAGGCTGAACGTGCAGCGAATATGGATGACTGGTGGGGAAGGGAGAACATGGGAGAGAATGAGGGTGAACGTGAGAAGGATGTTAGTGACTGGAGGAAGGAGGATTTTGCTGGTGACTGGAGGAGTAAAGGGGAGGGGATGGCGAGGACAGTATGAGTGCTTGGAGGAGGGAGGAGGATGTAGGTGGCTGGAGGAGGAAGGATGAGTGTGTGATTGATGGAAGGGTGCGTGGGAAGGTGTGAGTGTCATGAAAGGTAGAAGGGATGATGTAAATGACTGAGTGGAGGGTGAGTGGGGAGGGTGTGTTTAACTGCTGGGTAACTGGGGGAAGTTGTGTGACTGGAGGGTCATAAGGGTGGGTATGGTGACTGGAGGATGACAGGGGGAGGGTATGGTGAGTGGAGGGTGATGAGTGTGGGTGTGAGTAACTATAAGGGATGACGGGGGGAGGGTGACTGGAGAGAGACAAGAGAGAGTGTGGTTGGCTGGAGGATGACAGGGGAGGGTATGGGTGACTAGAGTGGTACAGGGGAGGGTGTCGGTGACTGGAGGATGACAGGGAAGGGTGTCGGTGACTGGAGGATGACAGGGGAGGGTGTGGGTGACTAGAGTGGTACAGGGGAGGGTGTCGGTGACTGGAGAGGGACAGGGGAGGGTGTCAGTGACTGGAGGATGACAGGGAAGGGTGTCGGTGACTGGAGGATGACAGGGGAGGGTGTGGGTGACTGGAGGGTGACAGGGGAGGGTATGGATGACAAGATGGTGACAGGGGAGGGTGTGGGTGACTGGAGAGGGATGGGAGGGAGAGTGGGCGACTGGAAGCTGACACTGGAGTGGTACATGGGAGGGTGTGGGTGACTGGAGGGTGACAGGGGAGGGTGTGGGTGATTGGAGGGTGACAGGGGAGGATATGGGTGACTGGATGGTGACAGGGGAGGGTGTGGGTGACTGGAGGGTGACGGGGGAGGGTGTGGGTGACTGGAGAGGGATGGGGGGGAGAGTGGGCGACTGGAGGCTGACAAGTGTGGGTTTGGGTGACTGAAGGGTGATAGGAGAAGGGTATGGGTGATTGGAGAGGGAAAGGGGAGGATGTAGTGACTGGAGGGTGATGCGGATACGTGTGGGTAACTGGAGGGTGGCAGGGAAGGGTGTGGATGAGCGGGGGAAATGTGTGGGTTATTGGAGGGGGACGGGAAAGGGTGCGGGTTACTATGGAAGGACGTGGGCGACTGGAGAGTGACAAGTGTGGCTGTGGATGACTGACTGGAGAGTGACAGAGGAGGTTGTAGATGATAGACCCGTGCTGTGAGAAGCGTGTGGGCGAGTGGAGTGGGACAGGTAATGCCCACCACAAACTACTTACGTCCAGCACACAACACCATCACACCTTTCATGCCCAATATTCATTTTTCTACTCCCACGCTCCAAGATAATTAGAAAATAGTGATGATGATGATGATGGTAATAATAAGATAGACTGTAACCTGTGGATTATCCAGTCCCTTCTTTCTCCAGCTGAAGTGTAGGGGCACGGAGTTAAGCTGCATAGTCCACACTGTGTAAAGCAAAAACGACCGGTCGTTTGTCCCTCAGTGGCCTGCGAATAATCAACCCCAAACCATCCCTTCACTGTTAACCAGTACCTTTCCCACATGATCTCCAGGCATCCATTTGATGAAGTGGATGACACCCAACGTAGTACACGGTTTCATAGATTACAGCAAACAAAGTTAATGTATTTGGAAAACACTACCGCAATTTCAGTGAAGGTATTGTTTCAGCCCATTCTTTGCTGTGGGTCCTTTCTATGATGCCGTTACTTGGCAGTAGTAAGAACATGAGTAACCAGGCGTCATTGTACTGACTTTTCCGTTAGAGAATAAATTGATTGGACCTGGTTTGATATAAATGAACCTGGTTTGACCTAACTAGGCTGAACTGATTGGACCTTCACTGATCTGAAAGACGGGCAACTGACCTGTCTGAGCAGGAGTGAATTTAACAAACCTGATTACAACTGAACTGACATGAACGGCCAGAATAAGTGTGAAGAGCCAGAAGTGTCCAGAAGGAACCTGAATTGTACTAACTGGACGTGAATGGCTCGAAACTAACGCGACTGATTTGAATCGTCCTGGCTGAATCCAGTGGAAGTAAATAGCTATGCATGAATCTGAAGTAAGTTTGACCTAATTGGACCATGAATAACCTTAGTGAGTCTTAGTATGACAAATTGGACCAAAAGTAGCTGAATAGGCCAGAAACTCCTGAGAATAACTTGACCTGACCTGTAATGGATTAAGTGGACATGGATTGACTTCAGTTAATCGGATTTGATGCAATTAGTCCCTCTCCCAAGAAGCCTGAGGGAAATCTCTTAATTTATTTTCTTATAGGAGACTTCGAGCATCCCCTCCTCAACGATTAATTCTGCATGTTACACTTTAGCATTCGCTTGTATGTGGTTTATATAATTTCTCCATTACCGTCCAGTATAATGAGATGTAATGTGCAGCGTAAATCGCTAAGCAAGAGGTGCTACGAAATTACCAAGCCACGTAGAATACGACCTTTACACAGATCTGAGTTCAGAAATAATGAAGCGAAATTCTATCCCTTCCAGCCTGCCTGTGTGTGTGTGTGTGTGTGTGTGTGTGTGTGTGTGTGTGTGTGTGTGTGTGTGTGTGTGTGTGTGCAGCCAGTACTTCATTTATTCAGTCAGTTAGCCTATCAGTCATTCAGTCAGTAAGTCAATCAGACCGTTATTATGCCTGCCAGGCAGCCAATTAGTTAACTAGTTAGTAATTTTATCAGTTAACAGGCCTCCCAGTCAGTCAGTCATTTATACAGGCCTTCCACTGGGTCAGTCAACGGGCCTCTCAGTCAGTCAGTCAACAAACCCCCCAGTCAATTAATCAGTCAGAAACTGTGACTCCACCCCCGAGTACTGCCCACCTTCCTCTTTACCATCCTCTACGATAATTTGGTCCTGATACATGATTAAAAAACTCTGGCCTGCCTGTGCTTGCGTATGCCGGGTTATTGCGTAATGCGGCGTATTAACGAGGAGGTGAGCAGGCCATTGCATTAATAGCTGGTTAATACGCAGAGTGGGCTAATGGGGCAGTGGAGTGTTATTATTGTTGTTGGTAATGGACGGGGGGTCGGTGGTGTTTGAAGAGTTGATGATGGTGATGACTGGGGTGAGACTGTGATTGTGAGAAGAGTTTGATTATGTGTGGTTATAATTTGCTCTGTTAGCGTCATCGTCATCACCATCGTCGTCGTCGTCAATTATTATTATTATTATTATTATTATTATTATTAATTATCGTCGTCACTATTTTTCTTCTTCTTCTTCTTCTTCTTCTGGTTATGAATATTATCATCATATAATCATCATCATCACATTATTATTATTATTATTATTATTATTATTATTATTATTATTATTATCATCATCTTCATCATCATCATCATCATCATCATCATCATCATCATCATCGTCACTTATTATTATCATCGTCATCATCATCATCATCA
>NW_027643835.1:112500-132588 GCF_032717465.1 Coenobita brevimanus
CGTTTTATATTTTATATTTTGCAACTTTCAGAGGCATTTACTCAGCTTTAGGAGTCTTATGGATAGGCTCAATCAAACGTATCGAACCTCCCATGTTAGAAAAAATAGCTTACAGAAATGCGTCCTCGTACTGAAGGGGCGGAATGGACAGATCGAGTGACTAAGATATTGAATTATGTATATGACTGGTTTTGTTGCTATTTCTATTATTATTATTATTATTATTTCAGGCAAATGCCCCAGGCTTCTAGACTGGCTGACTAGCGAATATTATTAAGTCTCCCGTGGCTCCGTGCTCCTTCCACTCAAGAGCCTGCACTTCACGCATTCCACGCACAAGATGGCGTCACCTCTGCATTCCTGCGAAGACGAGAGGTCAAGAGGACGACACTTGCTTTTTGTTTGTTTGTTTACTGTAATTGCTTAAAGTTGTGATCCCTCCAACTTGAATGCTCAGTTGTAACTATAGATAACTAGAATACGATGCTAGTCACGAAGACGGGCTATGAAAAGATACAGAGCTCGTAGTATTTTTTTCTTTTAACTAAGATACATGAAATAAGCTGCAAAAATACGAGCTTACTTAATGTAAATGAATTATAGTGCGTTCAAGATGGAGGGAGGACATTTTGTATTTTGTTTGTGATGTTATAGTGTCTCTCAGGATCCTAGGATCCTCTCTCGGCTGAACCAAATTGTCTGGCGTCAGCTGGAACATGATGCTAGAGTTATGTCGGTCGTGAGGGGGTTAATGGTGACGGTATTGACACTGTCAGGCTCCTATGACTCACTCAGTCGAATAAAATCGTCTGAGTCAGCTGAAATGGGGTACTAGGGTTGTCCCGAGCATCACCCAGGGGGTTAAGATTCTTAACCCTCTGGTGCTTGGGACAACTCTAGTATTCCATTCCAGCTGACAGACGATTTTGTTCGGCTGAGTGAGTCATAGGAGCCTGACAGTTACTAACTGTCACCATTAACCCCCACATGACCGGCATAACTCTGGTATATCATGTTCCAGCTGACGCCAGACAATTTGGTTCAGCCGAGTGGGTCTGGGGCCTGGGGGGCACTAAATGAAAATATCCAAAAAATATTAAAGGGGGGGCTATATCAATTTTGCCACAGGAGGTATACCAAAATTGGACTTATTAATAAAACCCCCTCCTCTCTCACTCCCTGTGTTTTGTATATGTCCCTCTCTGTGCCTGTGGTGTGTCTGTCCCACCCTCTGTGTGTGTGTGTGTGGTGTGTCTACTGTGTGAAGGTGGCTGTGGCTATGTACGTGTCTTGGTGTGTGTGTGTGTGTGTGTCTTGATGTGTGTCTTGGCGTATGTATGTATGTATGTATGTAGTAGTGTGTGTAAGTGTCTTCGTGTGTGTAAGCTAAGTGTAAGTATGGGGCCTTGTGGTTTTAAGGAAAGCCTGCTACGCAAACTTCCCTCAGCCACATTTTAAAGAAACCTCTATCACACCGGGACTTGAACCCGGGTCCTCCTGATCAGCAGGCCAGCACCATGCTGACCATGCTACCGCGGCCCCATAAGAATACCGGCTAAAACTTCTACTGTATTTTATTTCTTTACATGTTACAAAAAATGGGAAATTGAACAACATGCACAGACTAAACTAAATTGTCATGTACCTATTAATGTCGCTTTAGGAGGAGATATTTCGAAATTTCCTGAGCTACTTGGAATACCTAAGCCTGCAGTTTAATGCTAATCATGAACAAGTGCTATGGAAAGAATATAGAGCAGTTGCTACTTATATAAAGGAAGAAAGTAAAAACAAGCTATGGTAAAAGGACTGGCTTTAATACAGGTCAATACATTTTGAAAGGCAATTTATAAAGACCACAATACCCTCCTGATCTGATGCTTGAAGAGAAGATGAATAATGTGCATGTCTTTGTATTCCAGTGAAGGGATGGACCTCTCCAATTTACTGGGTTGCACTTTGGAAACCAACACTAGTCTCGCACAGCACACTGGTACTGTCCTCTAACCCTCTTATCCTCAAGCTTTAACATCCAAGTACAGATCTGTAAGGAAAAATACCATATGGTACTTAAACCCTTTCACCTCTATGACATATTTCAATTTGAGATTATTTTATTCAGCACGATTAATATAGCCTTCATCAATACAGTCCCTCATACCACCTCAGCATAGTCCTGTAATCCTCAGGTTTTAGCTTCTGATATGATGTCAACATGGAAAGGTAACAAACTTTAACTCTTTCTGTTTTACCAAATATTTAAATTTGTCTTGAGAGACTGGTACAACCCTGCACAACAGTCTCCCACAGGACACTAATACAATCCTCTAACCCTCTTCTCAAGCTTTAACATTCACCCTCAGATCAGTAAACAAAAGACAGCAAATCAAACCTAACCCTATCAGCTCCACCACATCTTTTGATTCAGTAAGATTTTATTCAGCTTGATTCGTATACCCATCAACAATGCAGTCTCTCAACAGCTTCTTATTCAATCCTCTAACCCTCTAATCCTAAGACTTTACCTCTGAGGCTTCACATACGTAGAAAAATCATTCAAATTTAACCCTACCAACTCCATTACATCTTTTAATTCAAGATTACTTTATTCAATGTGAGAGACTGATATAACCTTTAACAATACAGTCTCTCACAAAACACTGGTTAAGTCTTTTTACCTCTAATTCCTCAAGGCATTACCTTCTAAGATCAGACCAGTAGTAAAGCAATAAAACTTAACACATTCTACTCCACCACACTGATTAATTCAAAATGATTTACTCTGCTTGAATGAGTATTATAACCTTCCAATAATACCATCACTCAATAGCACCTTGACATACTTCTCAAGCTCTCTAATCCTCAGGCTTTGCCTCTGAAGATCACAACTATAAGGAAAAATAATCAGGGGAAAGATTTATGAAAAGTTGAGATCGAATGGGATACAAGGGTTTGAGAGTAAATACGGATGAAACAAAAGTGATGATGTCTAGGGCTACTGGTGGTACCGTCAAATCGGAGGGAGAGTGGCCAGGTTCGGCTCACCACAAGGGTATGGGAAGTAACTTCATCTTGTGCAGTATTTGTAATAAGTGGATGCATAGATGTGGTCGTATTTGAGGTCGACTGCGAGATAATGCTGATTTTGTGTGTTTGGTGTGTAAGGGAGAGCATGTAAATTGTCAGGTATGAAACGATTGATCTTGCTTGGGATTTTTGTGTGTGTGGAAGAGTTTTGTCATTTGGGGGACATGTCATGTGCTGAACATGGGGCTGGAGAGCTAAGGCAAGGAGTGGCTGGAGGAAGTTCAGGGAGTTGTTACCTCTCCTGCCATTGAGAGGGTTCTCCCTCCACACTAAAGGATCTCTGCATGCAGCATGAATTAGAAGCATAATGCTATATGGGAGCAAGACCTAAGCAGTAAAGGAAAAAAGGGGATTAATCCCCAAGCTAGACCACATCAGATCATATAGCCCTGCTAGGGTTACAGGAGAGCGCTACCCCTCCCAGCACAGCAGCCACTAGGCGGGGCGCGAACTCGCAGCCTCACGATTACGAGCCCAACACCCTACCACCGAGCTACCGTGCTCCCCGAGCAGTAAAGGAAGAGGGCAATGATTAGATGGATGTGTAATGCATCACCGAATATAAGGCATGGGGGGACTAGGTTTAAGATTGAAGAGTTTTGTTTGTATATTGTGAACTGCCATTCTGCATATATTTGTCAAACATTATGGCTATATTAACTTAAATTCACTGTCATACCCACTGCAATTGATCAGGGTGTGGTAATCCAAAAGGAAACCCACCTTTTAGATCCGCAGCAGCAAGGTGGCTACGAGGCCTCACTCATAGAGGTGTTTAATTGACCAGTTGGTACTCTGCAGGCTGAAAGAAATTAAATACATTACTTCCTCAAGTTTTTCTTTTATACCGTATTACATGAAAAACAAAATGTGGCAGGTGTTAGGGATGAAATTCATGCATTACAGTACAGTCAGTGCCTACATAATACCCAATCCTCTAGCATGAAACTCATAACACAGGAGGCAAAATTTTGTTTCAAAATTTAATCACATGAAAATGATAAGACATTATGCAGGCAGAGGAAGCTGCCCATTTATTCTAACACCTTACTATGTGGTGAGGATTGACATGTTGCGGCAAGAGGCCCCAAATTATCGTTCATATGGTCATAACACGGCAAACTTGGGTCATGACATGGTGGGAACAGACACAACGCGGCCAGTGATCGTCACAGCACAGGTTGCATCAGCCTATGACGTATAGCTGTCATGTGTCTGCGTGGGGTGTCGTCACAGCCGACTGAGCATTCCTACCCCAGTTGAGCCTATCCTCTCCCCGCACTCTGGCTGCACTCATGCTCTGTGTGATCATTATGACCAGTAAGAGTCCTGCCCTGCCTCGAGACCCCACTCCACTTCCCTCTAGCAAGCCCACAACCTCTTCCATTCAAGGTAAGGAATCCTCCAGTGTTTATATGTACAGTAATCCCTCAATTAGCTTGATGTCCATTATCCAGACCCTGTGATCTGGCTATTCAAAAAAAATAATCATACATTTTCCATTTTATTCGGACAAAATGCTTGCATCCAGGTGGAAATTATGGCTGAGCAAACATTTTCCCCTGGCAGAGCCATTTCTTTTTCATGTAACTGCAAGGTATGTCCCTGTAGTGGTGATTGCTTGTCTGCTTGATGAGTCTGTTTGACCACGGTAATTGCTTGGCTGTGGTTTATAGGTCTCCTTTACCAGACAAAGTAATGTAAAAAAACAGAAATTACTGCTGTACAATGTATGGTACTGTTGTGGCCTTTTGCAATAGCTCTCAAAGTTAGGGTATGTATGAAGGGGGGCCAGGGGAGAAGTCCATTATCCAGAAGGATCCACTATCCAGACATGCCGTTGGCTCTATTACGTCAGATAACCGAGGGATTACTGTAGTGATGTCTTTATTAGGTATGTAAATGTCTTGGGAAAAAAAGAATGAAAATCGCCCCAAATGGAGAACTTGGGGCTGGCTTAGGTAACATGAAACCCTTTAACATGTAAACATATGGCCTGATAAGGTGGAATTCTCATAAAGCAGGAGTTTCAGGGTACAGTACTGTATATCCGCATTATGTGAGTGCTTGCTGTATATGCAAATGGACTATATTTCCTCACTAGATTTGTTAATTTCTATCTACCTACCTACCAGCAGGCAAGGGTTAGTACAGTATAGTATATAGCTGAAACCACAACTGCAATTACAGTACTCTGTATTCTGAAGCATTGTTTGTCTCATCATTTGCTGACATTTTTCTTACAGTATAAGCCATTTCTGTCACAAATGCCCCCTGGGGACATTGATGAATCCCCCTGGGGGCATCAATGACTCCCCTTGAGGATTAAATAATCCAAGGAAGGAAGGAGTTAATTGCAACTGAAATTTCACAGAAGAAAAAAAATCAACAAATGGTGAGATATAAACAGAAAATACCTCAAAATACAGTGCTTGAATTCCAGACGTGGTTTCTGCTAAATACTCACATTTACCGTTCTGACTGGGGCAGCTGCTGACCTGGAAACGTACCCCCCAACAGCTAGATATCATGATCCCACCAGGGTGACCACAAGCAAATCACCTCCATGTCACCGTCTCCTCTGCTATGAGGCACTGGAATGAATATTTTCTTTTTAATACCTTCAGTCTTCACTAGTTTAACTCACAGAGCAGGGATTTTTTTTTTTTTTTTTTTTTCCCATCTCATGATTATATTTAGCTTTGTATAGACTTCTGGAAGTGTAGGGGTTAGGCACAGCCTCACTGAACTCCTGCAATAGCAGAGACTTTGCATAAGTTGAATAAAATTGCCTTCTGGCACTATGAATAAACTGAAAAGGGCATCACCGGGATTGCAAGAGTTAAAGGGACTCGCGGAGTTTATATCCCCGATGTAAACAAACTACCCATTACAGTTTTTACACACATCCCCTCATTTTTTCCAGCCAATTAACCTACTATGCCTGCCCATGTACAGGATCACATTCGACCTTAAAACCTAAACACATGGTGTGAATATCGGGGGATTTAAGTAGCACTGCTTACTCGAGTTTAAAGGGACATCTTGGTCACCTGGAGATACACACCGCCGTATATCATCCTTATAGCTAATAATTACAACTTACATCAGCCGACTACACCTCTCGATAATGACAGCAAACACTGATAAACACATGGGCATAAGAATTACCATAATAAGAAGTAGACTAACACCGTAAAGAATAAAATCTTCACTCATCTCCAGCATCTCTCAACGTTGCTCCCATAATGCACCAGTGACGTCACACTTCAAATTAAACATTTACTTATTAAATTTTAAGAAGAATATTTCGTGAATATATTATCAGTCTTTTAAACATTAATTTTCGTGCAAACTGAATAGAGAGGTAAGTAAAGTGTTTCTTGTTAAATTAAAGATAACCCCATGAATCAGTGGCATCATCATCTCTCTCTCTCAAATTCCATACAGAGTACCAGAGTAGGATCACTATTTACTGTCCTGCCGATATATCTCAACAGTTTTACAAGGGGATTTAAAAATAAACGGCCTGGTGGTGGTGGCAGGGGATAAAATTTTGCGATACCAGTCTCTAATCTGCTGCCATTCCCTACAGAACCTGAGCATAATAGACGAGAAATTAGCCCAGGTTGATGCAGCAATTCTTAACTCAAAATTGCCCCAAGAACAACTTTCTGAAGTTTGTCAAACATTTCATGCAACACCCTGTATGGGAAATTTGGATAAAATATTGGTGATATAATTCCCTAACTGTGTGCCATTCCCAACAGAATCTGAGCAGTCTAATGAGTCCACGCTTTGAAGGTTGGGTTGAAACAGGGATGTGTCATGTCTCCATGGTTGTTCAATCTGTACATGGATGGGGTAATAAAAGAGGTACACGGTAGGGTAGTGGATGTTGGAGTGGCCCTGGTGAGAGAGGATTGTGTTTGGAAACTCCCTGTACTGTTGTTTGCAAATGATACTGTGTTGTTGAGTGAAGACGAAGGAGAGCTGCAAGGCTTGATGGATGAGTTTGGGAGAGTGTGTAAGAAACGGAATCTAAAGGTGAATGTAGGGAAGAGTAAAGTGATGGTCTTTGAGAGAGGTGAAGTCAGTGAATGTACAGCGAGGTTGGATGGTGAGGAATTGGAAAATGTGAGTACGTTTAAGTACTTGGGTAGTGTGATGATTAAGGATGGAGGTTTGGAGGGTGAAGTGCTTGAAAGGGTACAGTAGGGAAGAAAGGTTGCTGGTTCTTTGAAAGCAGTGAAGAGAAACAGGGAAGTGAGCATGGAAGTGAAAAAGTTACTACATGACAGTATTGTGATACCAACTCTAACGTATGGAAGTGAAGCTTGGACGTTGTTGGAAGGACACAAGTCAAGAGTGAGAGCAGTGGAAATGAGTTACTTAAGAGGAGCCTGTGGAGTCACATGGAGAGACAGGCTGACGAATGAGGATATAAAGGAGCGTTGTGGTGTGGATGTGGATGTGATAGGAAGCGTTAGGAGAACACACTGAGGTGGTTTGGCCATGTGGAGAGGATGGAGGGTGAAAGACTGACGAAGAGAGTGTATGTGAGTGAGGTGGAGGGGGGAAGAGGGAGGGGGAAGCCAAGGATGAGATGGAGGGATGGGGTGGAGAGGTATATGAGAGAGGGGGGTGTGAGTTGGGAGCAGGGGAGTGAAATGGCGGGGGACAGGGCGACTTGGAGGCGATTTGTTTGTGGCCACCCCAAACGGGATTGAGGCGTCTGGCAATAGATAGAGATAGATAGAAGATTAAATAACTAAAGCTAACACTGCTTTGAACTAATACACATCTGGTCCACAGGTCGTGCTGGAGTCTGCTGCCTTGACGCTGCTTCCTTGCCACACTGGTCATACCCTGCTGAAGTTTGGTCTGCCCTGCCGTGAGAAGCCTGACGGTGGTGTGGTGTCTTCCCCTACTCTGAGATGCCTGGTGGTGTGGTGGTGGTGGCGGCGGCGGCGGCGGCAGGGTGTCATGTCTTCCCCAGCCGTGAGATTACTTGCTGCTGCTGCTGGTGATCTGCCCTGACCTGCCGAGAGAAGCCTGGTGGTGATGGTGTGATCTGCCTTGCAAGTCCAGGATGTTCTGTGGACAAATGCTACTTTTGAATGCATATTTTCTATTGCTGTCTCTGTTAATGTATTTTGTACTGAAGTATTAATAATGAAAACTTAAATTTTCTGTCTTGTTTCATTACCTTTTTAACTGTGGCTTTGACTTAATATAGGTGATAAGTATATTGCGCTCTGCAGTCTTGTGTGTTGTGGGGACGGCTTTTGTGATGAGCCAAGACATTCTGATCGCTTCACCAAATTACTGCTCAGCCGTGTGATTAGTGGACATAAAAGATTATACAATACAATGATATACAGCTAAGCATAAAAAAGGTTATGGGAATTCTCCACCATGCAATCAATGAACCAAAATTAAAGCCTATATTATAAAGCTAAGCCTGAAGAGGGTTGTGGGAAGTAGATAATGATGCAGGGTAGACACTGGTAATGTTCACTGAGCCGTGCCCGCAACACACAAGAACTGAGTGACGTAATATATGGAACACCTTGTATAATGAGAGGCCGTAAGTGTGTGCTGACTCACAAACTTGCCATCAATGCCCCGTCATAACTATTACTGTGTCTTGTAGGAAGCACAAAGAAAACAGGCCACAGAATACCTCCTTGTCTCTCGTTCCTTCTACACAAACATACACGCCTTTCACTTTAACTTGACACAGAGTTTCATTTAAAGCATACGAGAATGTCACGCAGATCAGTAGCAGAAACAGCCAATACTACAGCCCAACATCCTTTCCACGGCACTCATTAGTGACTACCATCATATTCTAGTGATAACTATCGCTACTACTCGGCAAACCGTATGGAAACTATAAGCTATCTGTCTATCCATCTATCTATAGCCAGACGACTTAATCCCGTAAGAGGTGGCCACAAACAAGTCGCCTCTATGCCACCCTGTCCCCCGTCATTATGCATCACTCCCCTTAATTCACACCCTCTCTCATATACATCCCAACTCCATCCTCCACTTATAAGTAATACATTAAAACAACCGTGAATTACTGCCGCACAAGCTGAGCCGTAATCATATCCAACACAAACACGAAGGAGCTTTAAAGAACAGAAAACAATACCTTGATAGCAGAAGACACTAAGACCACAAGTACTGACAGCCTACACCAAGAAACATAACTAATTTCAGTCAGAGACCAAGTGAATATGAGAGGCACACAGTTCATCACTTCAGCTCAAGATCCGTCCCACCTTTGTAACCTTATGTTGCATCATCCTCTCCACAAAGAAACAAAATCGAACAACCGCCCGACACTACACAGATTATCTTTGCAACATATCCCCTCCTCCACCCAACTCTACACTTCCCAGACACATACATAAACTCACAAACACCCCAGCCAGCCAAAACTTTCTCTACCAAACACATACATAAACATACAGACACCCTAGCCAGCCAAAACTTTCTACCAAACAGCATCCTTCATGTGCCACCAACAGCCATACACCCTTCAGACACTACCGAACCCAGAGACACGAGTACACCAACCTTCCCTGCCACAATACTAACACAAAATATAACAGACATACAATCCCCTGTGCTCATACTGCAAAGTGGCACCCCCACACCACAGCACACCCACTCACTTCCTGCACCACACCACCACAACACAGACAGTCCTTCAACATAGCACTTGGTTCACATCCAGAGAAGCCTAAGGTGTAACAACAACAACTCAGGCCAAGTTAAAGTGAAACGAGTATAGTTACGAAAGGAAAATTACTGCAAGTTATTTTGTAAGCGCTTCGGGTACATAGAGTTACAAGGCCGCAGGGAACGAACTGCATACCGAGGGTTATAATACTGTGGCGGCTTAGGGGGCTTTATACCACCATTTCTTCAGTGATTTATTATTCAAGCGAGCGAGCGTAGAGAGCAAGCGATCGAGAACACTATATGACATGGTATAATAGGGTGGCAGAGAACAGCGCCAAGACTGTGTTGTCTAGGAAACTGTTAAAGCCACAACAGATCTATGGACAGCATTAGAAACCTAGTAAAAAAAATAATAGGAGTTACTTGAGGGACTTTTCTCAAAATCTGCCGCGCCAGTGCTGATAAAAGGAAAATAAAAGTACCAAACTGAGCACCAGAACCGAGTTATTCTAGAAGTTAAAAGCTACTGCAGATCTGTTCAGACAGCTGGAAAGCTTATGAAGAAGCAATTGGTACTACTTAAGTTAAATAGACTTAGCTTTTAACATCAAGCGAGATGGATGGATAGACGGATGGATGGATGATTGGATGGATGGATGGATGGATGGGTGGATGTGGAATCGTGGATGCTTGGACCGATGGTAGAGTTCCTGCTGTTTCGTCCTTCCACCTGCCGACAAAAATCATCATCAATATCATCATCATCATAATCATCATCATCATCGTAGTTGTCGTCCTCATTACCACCATCATCATTATCATCATTATCTACATCCTCATTCTCATTATCTTTACCACTCTCATCATCATCATCATCATCATCATCATCATCATTAGCAGCAGCAGCAGCATTATCATATTATCATCATTACCTATCTATCTATGTATATCTATGACTGTTTATCTATAGCCAGAAGCCTTAATCCCGTAAGGGGTGGCCACAAGCAAATCGCCTTCATGATGTACTGTCCTCTACCATTTAGCTCAAGTATCCCACTCATATGTTTCTACTCTTTCCCTCCATCTCATCGTCGGTCTCTCCATCCCCCTCTATCCTTCCAGCTAACTCATGTGCACTCTTCTAGTCATTCTCTTATTCGCCATCCTCTCCACATGGCCAAACCATCTCGAAGTGTTTCTCTTAACGCTTTCAGTCTCATCCACATCGGCATCACAACGCTCCTTCATCTGCCCATTTGTCTGTCTGTCTCTCTATGAAACTCCACATGCTCCTCTCAAGTAGCTCATTTCCACCGCTCTCACTCTTGACTTGTGTCCTTCCAGCAAGATCCAAGCTTCACTTCCATACTTTAAAGTGGGAATCACAGCATGCAGTGCCCTTTTTTTTTTTTTTCATACTTTCATCTTCATTTCCCTCTTCCTAACCACTGCTTTTTAGAGAACAAGCAACCCTCCTTCCCTGATGTATCATTCCAGTCACTTCATCCTCTAATCTTCCATCCATATTCATCACATTACATAAATACTTAAATGCACTCACATTCTTCCATTTCTTGGCTATCCAGCCTCACTGTGCATTCTGTAACCTCATACGTTGAGATGTTAAAGCATCACCACCATCAGCATCAACATCATTATCACCATCAATATCATCACCATCAGCCTGTGACACACCACTGCATGATAAGGATTATCACCATCAATATCATCACCATCAGCCTGTGACACACCACTGCATGATAAGGACCCTCTCACCTTTCTCCACTCTGATCCGTTGATTGTTAGCCTGTTCCGTCCTTGCTCGGTAGATCTGCATCATACGAGTATGATCTCTCCATCTTGTTCTCTGTGCACCTCTTCTTCTCACTCCATCTCTGGCTTGCCATTCAGTTACGCTCGCTCTCCTTCTGTTATCTCTTCTGTGAAAGACGTGACCTGAGGTGTGTGTGTGGAGTTACCTGGAAACAATATCAGAATTACTAGATGCGGGAGCTTCAGGCCCTTTTGGTTAATCTCCTTGGTGTGGTGTGGTGTGGTGTGGTGTGGTGGTGGGGGGGTTGTGACCTGTGGTGTGGGGAGGGTTGTGTGGTGAGGTGTGGTGGGGGGGTTGTGACCTGTGGTGTGGGGAGGGTTGTGTGGTGAGGTGTGGTGGGGGGGGTTGTGCCCTGTGGTGTGGGGAGGGTTGTGTGGTGAGGTGTGGTGTGGTATGGGAGGGTGATTATGTGTGGTGTGGTGTGCGAGGGTGATTTTGTGTGGTGTGGTGTGGTGTGGTGTGGGAGGAGGATTTTTTGTGGTTTGGTGTGGTGTGGGAGGGTGGTTTTGTGTGGTGTGGTGTGATGTGGGAGGGTGGTTATGTGTGGTGTGGTGTGGTGTGGGAGGGTGGTTGTGTGTGGTGTGGTGTGGTGTGGTGTGGGAGGAGGGTTTTTGTGGTGTGGTGTGGGAGGGTGATTTTGTGTGGTGTGGGAGTGTGAATTCGTGTCGTGTAGTGTGAGAGATTGGTATGGTGTGGTGTGACACGGTGTGGGAGGGTGGTATGGTATGGTGTGGTGTGAAAGGATGAGGGGGTGTGACTTAAGGTGTGGGGCTGGTAGAACGTGACTGAAGCCTATAATCTCTAAAGCCTATATGAGTACAACACCTCTCATCCGAAAATTGTTAGTGAGAAGCAGACGGTCAGGGCCGGTCCTAGAGCTACTGTGATAAAATGTAGAAAATCATGTGTTGTATCCTTAAAATTAAAAAGAATATGTGAGGTTAATTCTTCTCTTTAAATAAAGACCAAAATATATGTATTACTTCACTCATATTCATCCACTTCCTAACGATACATAAAGAGACGGTGATCAGTGACTCAGGAAACCCTGTACTGTGATCTATGGAATGTAATAACTTTTCAGAATATTGCGTAAGTGTCTCGTAACTCTATGGGTAAAAGGTCCTATATTCTTGGCCTAATATTTACCCTTGAAATAAAACAATGAATGTGTGGAAATAATTCTGCCATTTGAATAACTATGGTACCATCAACCAAGATATACATACACGAACATAAGCAAGCACGCACGCACACACACACACACACACACACACACACACATGCCCAGTCACCAAAACATTTGAGGTTAAACGAAAAGGAAAGGAGGATGTGACTCAGCCAGTGACTTGAAGATCATCGTCGTCGTCGTCATCATCGTCGTTGTCGTCATCATCTTCGTTGTCGTAATCATCATCATCATCTTCCTCGTCGTCCTAATCATCATCATCATCGTCAGCAGCATGTTACTGTCATCCCAACACTGCAAAAAATGTAGAACATATATCAGAGTCATCACCTTTATCATCATATTCATCACTGCCTTCTAATTAAACAGTAGAATTTGTACGGGAGTCACATCATCATCATCGTCATCATCATCATCATCATCACTGTCATCATCATAATTGTCATCATCCCAGCTGTTTCATCGAGCATATAGTTTCATCATCATCGTCATCATCATCATCATCATCATCGTCATAACTGTCATCATCCTAGCTGTTTCATCTGGTATATAGTTTCATCATCATCATCATCATCACAATAATCCCAGCTTAGTTAATTGGTACAGGAGTTTCAACATCACAGTTATCATCATCATCATCATCATCATCATCATCATCATCATCATCATCATCATCAGTATCATCATCATCATCATCATCATCATCATCACATTCATCCTATTTCTGTTAGTTCCTACAGAGGTTAAATCCTCACCGCTATCGCCAGTAGTAGCTGTATTATAATCATCAGCATCATTATCATCACCATTATCATCATCAGCCTGTGACACACCACTGCAGGATAAGGACCCCTCTCACCTGTCTCCACTAAGATGCTTTCGTTGGTAGCTTGTTCTGTACCAGCTCGATGGATCTGCGAGTATCATCTCTATCTTGTTCTCTGTGTGCCTCATCCTCTCACTCCATCTCTGGTCTGCCATTTAGTTACGCTGGCTGTCCATGCCTTACCTGTTCTGTGGAAGACGTGACCTAAGGACTGCGTGTGGACTGACCTGTAAACAAGAGGACAAATATACGTGTGTTGCAGCATCACTACTACACCCTGTTCACTGTAACTTGGCGTAAAATTGCAATCTCTTTTGTGACAAGGGGCTAACACTAGAATGGTGCTACTCACGAAGAAGTGGTATGGAAATGACGTAGAGCTGTGAGTTTGTCTAGTTCTTTCACTGAAGTACGGGAAATAAGCTGCAAAAAACGACTATCTCGGCCTTGGTAAAATGAAGGAACAACACCACAGTATACGCGTACGTGTGTGTGTGTGTGTGTGTGTGTGTGTGTGTGTGTGTGTGTGTGTGTGTGTGCGTGCGCTTCAGGACAAAATAACTTACATACAATATTTTTTTTTCCATCACACTGTCCCTCTGAAATCTGATTCGCACATTCAGGTGCCAAACTGTACTGCAGAGTTGCCGTGAATTGCACACTGGTTGTGACGTCATTATTGCACACGGCCTCGTTTAGTAACCAGGATGACAGAGGATGTATTGTTGGTATAACTACCATAAAATTTGGTATACTGTGAATACTGGAAGAGAGGGTATAATTAATGATGTCAGACCTATTATGATTCAAGTGTAAGGACGTTAAATGATTAAGAGAGTTAATAAGTCAGCAAATGTTGATTAATAACCAGCCAAGAGACAAGGAAGTTTATCCACATCCAAGTTTTCTAGTATATCAACTGTACACGATTTACAACATTGTTTCGGTATTTCTTTAATATTACAAAGTAAGTGTGGACTGCTAATGGTTGGCACGTGTCTTGTAAATAACTGTTTTTTTTTTTTTTTTTTTTTTTTATGATATCGCCGGGTGGGTAGAGGTAGACTGTTCCACGACGTATTCTTCCTTGTTTTAAATGACAGTATTATAGACAAACGCTACATATTCGTTGGTTTAACTGTGAAGGGTCTGAATAACAATACATGTTAATGCCTCCCAATCATGACAAAATCCCCCGTATTCCTACAAAATAACGTGCACAATTAGTGTGGAATGACGTCCGCCTACCCACATCCATGCTCGTCGTTCATTTGCTTTTCCACATTAGCAGACGATTTTCCACAAAACGACAACACTGGACTACAAGGCCTCCTCATCTCCCTCACACTAACATCCCCCTTGTCTCATCAGAATTACGTCTAGTAGCCTTATAGGTATTATTTCTTTGGGCCATGATACTTCCTGGCTGTCAGTGCGATATCCTTGTGTCCTAATGTAGTCACCTTAATGGCTAAAAACAGCAAATATCCAACACTTACCTCAGGGGAATGATGCAACAGCAACACACACACACCCTCGTCCTTCCACTGTCATACGGCCACTAGCAAAAGTAGCCAAGTAGCGACGCCTACCAAGACGAGAAACTTCTCCAGCTACTTTTACAACCACTAGATGGTACCAGGGCCCTTCCATGGCAGGGGCAACTCTAGTATTCTATTCCAGGTACTGCTTGGCGATAGCATTCAGTTGAGAGTGAGTCATACTACTCTGAGAGTGTTAATGTTGTCTCTATTAACTCTCATGATCATACAGCTCTCTTTACCAGCCCTATTAAAAAATAAATTGCAAAGGAAGTCTGTGTGTTACCATTGCAACCTCCCACACCACCACAGTTACATACACACATTTCCCACCAGCAAGTTCCATTAGAGAGTACTGTGTGTGTGTGTGTGTGTGTGTGTGTGTGTGTGTGTGTGTGTGTGTGTGTGTGTAAATATGTGCCTGTGAGTGCATGTGTGTCTCACCACAATGCACCGCTAGACACCCACTCCACCCCACCACCAAACACCTTTTCGCTTCATTTCTTGTCACAGAAAACATTAATATTCATTAATCGTTTTTACAAATTAGGTCCGAGTATATTCTACCAAATTATGATGATAAAACGGCAATATTGGCATTAAATATGAGTACAGAGATGTTTATATAAAGTGTGAGACTCAGTGGGCAATACGTATGGTGTTAGCTTGGCTGGTGCAGGGAGTCTGTGTTACCATGGCAACCCCCCCCCCCCGCCTCACCACACCATCGCAGACATACACACATTTCCCTGCCACTAAGCTCCATAACAGAATACGTGTGTGTGTGTGTGTGTGTGTGTGTGTGTGTGTGTGTGTGTGTGTGTGTGTGTGTGTGTGTGTGTGTGTTTCTGTCTGTCTGTTAGTTCACTACTCGTCAAAGGACCTTGGCTGTACATGAGAAGACATGCTTTTAAAGTTAGGGCACAAGTATAATGTGCTATGAAGTCAACTACACTAATAATAACGCCACGCTTCGTCTCCCCTTTCCTGTCTCCTTGCCTTGCGTCTGTCTGTCTTCTGTCTGTGTGTCTTTCTTTCTGCCTGTCCCTTTATTGCAAACCACAAACAACTCTCAACTGTCCACAACTTCCTAGAATATCATAGTATCCTGCATTATACTACTTTTTTTCAGGGTAACTTGACCCAGATTTTCGTCCTTTTGCCGCTTACTTCACATGGGTCATTGGCAGAAAAGGGCAGCGCTACGGCTCCTCTTCAATGGCACTTTTTTGTGACTTACATATTCTAGTATTAATCTATTGCTACAACTCAGTATTCAAGTTGGAGAGATGGAAATTTAGGCCAAGTTAGAGTAAAATGGGTACAGAATTAATAAAGTCAAACAGCATACCTTTGGTGGGTGCAGTGGGAACAAGGCGAGATCACAGGCAGGAGGACAATGGCGGGAAAATCCAGCAAAATCTAACCACCAGCTTATGAAGTGACGCCAACAACACTCGTGCCTCACAATCGGTTCAAACGCCCGTCCATTTTATCACTAAACACCCGAGGTTCTGAAGTATTATAACAGACGTGATGTACTGATGCACTCTCTCCACGGAGTCTATCTCTGAGCTACTGTTTATTACTTGTTCATCACAATGCTTCAAAGATTGATGAGCCTCTCGCTCGGACATGACGGCTGACTGAACCTTTATCTTTGTCTTGTACCCCTGACCTTTTACTGAATGCTATAAAAAAAAAAAAAAAACAATTACTTTATCCTAACCTAACTCAAAGTCTAATGACAGAGATGATCTGCTCGCTTGACTTCCCCGCGCACCTTTTGTGACACCACAGATTAAGTCGGGGTGGGCTTCCTATTCAGAGAAAGCAGTAAAATGGATGGGTAACTGCGAAAAATTAGTCACTGTCCGCTGACTCTTCCTGCTTGGATTCCAGCGACAACGTTCCCGAGTTCGTAAGGGTTTGTATAGAATGGTAAATTCAAAATCTAAATAAAGAAATAAGATAATCTGCTGATTTTTTCCTCTAATCTTGCTAACAGACAGACAGGCAGGCAGACAGGTAGACAGGCAGGCAGGCAGACAGACTGATAGACAGATATATAAACCTGGCCAAACACATAGCTTCATCGCGCTTTCTCGGATGGTTGTAATATCACCCCTTCTGGCAGAAAAAAAACGATTTTTTTTTTTCGTCGCTTTTCTCATTACCCATTGTTTTTCAGCCTTACTCGCACCAGATCACGTTAGTTAACAATGATCTGATTATTTGGGGATTAATAAAGTTTTAATTTCATTTTCTATATGAAGGAAAAAGGCAGTGAAAATATCAACAGTACCCCCATTAGTCTAATACCACAGCCTTCTCCCATTCGCCTCTGTCTACGTTTTTTCCTTTAACCATTCTTTTCCCCAAATGGAGAGTTGTGGCAGACTCCTGTATTCCATAAACTAGCATGTTATTCGCTCTACGTACAGAGTATTATGCGAAAATCTTGCACGTCATTGGCCACGAGATTTTAGGTAAAGAGATTTTGAAGTGATGTAGGGGCTGGGAACTCTCCATCTTGACTGCTTTTGGGCTGGGAGTTTACTGTTAGTACGGTAATAGTAGTAGTAGTAGTAGTAGTAGTAAGTAGTAGTAGTAGTAGTAGTAAGTAGTAGTAGTAGTAGTAGTAAGTAGTAGTAGTAGTAGTAGTAGTAGTAGTTTGAGAGATCAGCATTCCAGATTTCATTGACGAATATTATGGAACCTTCAGGCTAGAAATGTCCGGTAGAGTTACGGCATCTGGGCAGTGTCTGACTTAATCAATTCCTTTTCATGCAATAGACGACATTTTGAGCATTATTTCAGCTCTCGGTGTCAATGCACTTCAAAGCTTTCAAAGTTTTCCAACCAGATATTCATATGTTAGTTTGTCTTAAGGGTACTACTGAGCCTCCATGACTAACACAGATAGTGGAGTACCAACATATCCAGTACTCCAATGCTAGGGAGGCCATGTGGGGTGCTTTTGGTCATGTCTGTGTTCGCTGGCTTTGGTTTGTTCTTAAATTCTGGCGTCCTTAGTTAACTTATTATGTACTCAAAGCATTTTCACAGGATGCTTATCTAATTAGACTTGTTATTTACGGCTAATATTTCAGCCTGTTAATATTAAAAGAGGGTAATTACACAAGTAAATAGTTATTTATTTGATGGCATGCTCGTGCTAAGAGAGAAACTCAGACATAATTGTATTTCACGTTTATTTGTATCAACATCTACACTTCGTGGCTTTGGAAAGACAATGTTAGGTCGTTTCGAAGACTGGTGAGTAGAGAGGGACTGGCTGGGATGTGTGGTGGTGTGGGGCGGGATATGGTGACACACTGCAGTAAAGAAATGCCACATAGCTCTCTGTTGGCTGCTCCTGTTACTGGCCGTTCGTCACCCCTGCCAAAGGAATAATATCTTAGTTAACCTTCACTGCCACAGATCTTTAGTATTAAATAAAATCGTCTTGAGATAGTAAGAATAAAATAAAAACTGTGATCTAGCATTAATTGGGTTAGTAATGGTAACACAACCAGGGTCTTGTGTATCATATTCTACTGCAAGTGACTTTGGAGACTTTGTGAGGTGTGGCTGTGTGGAAGTGTAGCAATGTGCAGGTGTGTGTGTCTCACAAATCAAAAAGAAAATATTAAACAAAGCCTCAGCCTTCAACCAAGCATATCCCAGACAAGAAAACAACTACACTCATTCACTGCTGCGAAGGTTACGGCTAGAACATCGCCCCCTTCCCAATATAATCGACGAACAAAACCAAAACTGCAAACACTGCAACGCAAACTCTCCTTTTCCCCTACTACATTATCTACTAAAATGCCCTGCAACCGAACTACTCAGAGCGGCAGAATCTACCCCAACCCACACATCCCACCCACTGAACCCTCCGCCACCCTCCCCCCTCGTCACGTCTTACAGCTGTCTATCTATTGCCAGACGCCTTCATCCCATACGGGGTGGCCACAAACAAATCGCCTCTACGTCGCCCTGTTCCCCGCCATTTCACTGTCCTACTCCCAACTCACACCCTCCTCTCTCATAGACCTCTCCGCTCCATCCCTCCATCTCATCTTTGGCCTCCCCCTCCCTCTCTCCCCCTCCACCTCACTCATATACACTCTCCTCGTCAGTCTCTCACTCTCCATCCTCTCCACATGGCCAAACCACCTCAGTGTGTCGTAGATGCTGCACCTAAATAACGCTCACCCCTTTAATACTCCAATTCTAATCTTTCTATTTTCCCTCTTCTTACTACCTCCTGTCCAACCACACACACCGACAGGGCCATAATCAAGGCTCGGTCTCCTCTATAGGCGGAGATAATCTATAAACAACAACAACAACAGTCAGGCCCTCGCTCCTTCACCAGGCGGCCAGGAATAGGTTTGGCCAGTAACTCTCTCTCTCTCTCTCTCTCTCTCTCTCTCTCTACTGTACCTATCTGTCTATCTACCTACCTTTCTATCTATATCATCATCATCATCATCATCATCATCATACCCCCTTATCCACCTCTCTCTCTCTCTCTCTCTCTCTCTCTCTCTCTCTCCTGTACCTATCTCTCTATCTATCTATCTATCTATATCATCATCATCATCATAGCCCCTTATCCATCTCTCTCTCTCTCTCTCTCTCTCTCTCTCTCTCTCTCTCTCTCTGATTTTTGCTGTTGGCTAATGATGTGAAACCGCTGCTGGGACACGTTTGAATTACCCGGGTGTTTAGGCTTGTGGTGGTGGTGGTGGTGGTGGTGCTTCTGGTAGTTGTGGTAGGCAAAGGCAGTGGTAGTGGTGGTTTTGGTAGGGGTAGTAAGGAATGAAGGTAGCAGTGGCAGTGACTGTGGTGGCAGATGGGGCAGCCAGAGGGAGGGGGAGGCCAAGGATGAGATGGAGGG
>NW_027643836.1:0-22500 GCF_032717465.1 Coenobita brevimanus
TGTGTAAAACTCAAATCTCAGAAAGTATTGCTTGTAGAAGGAAAATTTGTTAATAAAAGTTGTTTGGAGTCCCAGCTTCAGTTGACATATCACTCAGCCAGCATTGGCAGTCACCTAGGATGGATGTATAATAGTCAAGTCTTCATCAAACAGTATTATTACAGTCTACCTGGCCCACAGATGACAGGTATTCTTGTTTGTTGGTTGGTTGGTTTTTTCTCGTAAGGAGTTGTAAGTGCAATGAATTTTTTTTTGTCTCGGGATGCTTGCTATCACCAGACGATTTTAGTGAGCTGATGGGAAACGTTTCGAATTGGAGGGGTTGGATGTGGCTTTCGTTAACTAGGTATTTTTCTATACTTGAATAAAATCGTCTTGGGGTGGCGTAAGTGAAGTGAAAAGTGACAGTCGTGTAAGGGATGAAACTGAGGTGTGTGTGTGTGTGTGTGTGTGTGTGTGTGTGTGTGTGTGTGTGTGTGTGTGTGAGAGAGAGAGAGAGAGAGAGATGGGAATGAAGAATTACAAAGTGCCATTTACATACAATACCTTCGTTAACCACTGCAGTTCAGTAACGTATATATTTAGTTTATTTTTCCTGCCTTTAGATAATATTCTGGGGAAGAGAAGTGTTAGTGCCGAAGTGGTGGCATGTGGAGGTGTGCAGTATGTAGGAGGAATGCTGGGCCTCAAGGAACGAACTGTAGCGCTATACATAAAGTCAGCCACATAGAAAATATCTGTAGCTGGACTGGTTAATGATACACTTCCTTAACTTCTAGCAATCCTTCCTTAGTAAAGAAATAAATGTAACTAATGAATACGGGTGACACTAATAACGATAATTGTCATCGTATGTAAGACATTGACAAGGAATATATTGACCATGTTTTGGCGACACGAAATAAATCTCTCTTTATTTTTTTCTTATTTTCATTACATTATGTTAAAGGGAGATTTAGCAGGATTTATAGGTCAAATGTATTCGAGTTTCTTTCACCATTTCTCTCTCTCTCTCTCTCTCTCTCTCTCTCTCTCTCTCTCTCTCTCTCACACACACACACACACACACACACACACACACACACACACACCTGTAAATCACTTCCTTCTCACCTGTGCTCCTGGAAGCTAAAGGTGGGGCCGTGTGAAACTGACCTATCAATCATACACCCTCGATATACTCTCTCTCTCTCTCTCTCTCTCTCTCTCTCTCTCTCTCTCTCTCAAAACAAACACGCCCCTATTTAATTACATGTTACGCACGTCAAAGTCATCATTATTTTCTAGCATTATAAATCACACGTTATTTTTACTGTTATTTAATGTATTCACACTGACGTCTTGCATTGGTTGTATTTTGGTTGCCTAGTTATTTATTATTATTATTATTTTTTACCTTTTAATCTAGTCATCATTGTCACACCTTTCATGCTTTTTTCTTGCTTTTTTTTTTACTGTTTAATCTGCAGTTTTTTTTTTTCTTGTTGTCTGTTACTTTTCTGTTGTGTTATCATTTTGTTTATTATTTTATTATTATTATCATTATTATTATTATTATTACGAGTATTAGTATTATTGGTATTATTATTATTGTTATTATTATTATTATTATTATTATTATTATTATTATTATTATTTGTGTTTATTATTTTATTATTATCATCATCATCATCATTATTATTATTATTATTGTTATTATTATTATTATTATTATTATTATTATTATTATTATTGTTATTGTTATTATTATTATTATTATTATTATTATTATTATTTTATTACTTTATTTGTACTATTTCTGTTTTATTTAATTTGGGGGAGCTTTCTAGTAATGAGAGGTGAATAAGCTCTATCTAACCCTTCTAGTTGCAAGAGTCTATCCTGAGCTGAGCAAAATCGTCCGTAGCTAGCAAGACTTATCATCTAGAAGAGGTCCTCGGGATGAAGGGGTTGGTGTTATAGCTGCACACGTCCTCTTTACCTGGCATGACTCTTGATATTTTCCTCTTAAAGAACGAGGATGTGTTTTTGTTTCGGTTATTTGGTTTATTGATTGATTTTATTTACCTTGGGAGAAGCTTTAGGAGAGGACGGATTGATGGAGGGGAAATCTAAGCCATCCTGTACGAATAGATGAATAAAATCGTCTGGAGAGAAAGAATAAGAGGGAAAAACACGTCATTGGTTAAATAAAATCGTCTGGAGAGAAAGAATGAGGGAAGAACACGACATCGGTTAAATAAAATCGTCTGGAGAGAAAGAATGAGGGAAGAACACGACATCGGTTAAATAAAATCGTCTGGAGAGAGCAAAAATAAGATGAAAAAAACACGCCCTCGGGTTGAAAGAGTGCATCATATTCTTGCTGCCTCCAGACGATTTCATGCAGCCCAGGGGAGGCTTTCGGGACCTGGAGGGGTTTATATAGACGTACGAGAAGCCTTCCTTAACCTGTACAGTATCAAGCGTCTTTTCCGTCTTGAAGAAAATCGTCTGGTAGTGGCAAGAGTACAGTAAAAAATAAGCCACTAGGGCCCGTATTCTCGTCGGTTAAGGAAGCTCCCAAACACCTTTTCCTAAGCGATTTATTTTGCTGATTTATACCTCACTGTCCTGTTCTGTGTCACATAAATCCTTCCAATATCGCCATACTCTGCATAAAGAACGTACAAAAGGGTATTAACCAGCCATAGCCAAAAATAAATGGCATAGGAAGAGATGTTAGGGAGCATTCTTACCTGGCGAGAATAGGGCCTAGATTCCCCCCACCTTTATAGCCCCTTTAGGGCGAGGATTTTGTTTTTTATTTACCATTCTTATGTCTTTTTTCCACCAGACGATTTTATATACCTTAGAGGGGGTTTCTAACTGGAGGGGGGCTTAGATACATCCTTCCTTAACCCCTTCACTACCACAGGGGACGCTTGTGACCACGGGGCTGATGGGGTTCACAGAATGGCTATATCCTCTGTGTTACATAAATCATCCTAATATCGCCCTACTCTGCAGAAATAACGTGCCAAAGGAAATGAACTAGCCGTGCCCCAAAATGAACCACTAAGGAGGAGGTGTTAGGGAGCTTCCTTCCACGATGAGAATACGAGCCTTTGTCTAATCCCTCCCCCCCCCTCGCCCGTAAAAAAAAAAAAAAAAATTGAATAAACTCGCCAGGCTACGAGAAAAAAGCGGAAATTTCTTCTTCTGACTGAAAGGGTGAAGTTGGTACATTTGATTGCTGATGTAAATACTCCATGGGTTTTTCCTCTCTCTCTCTCTCTCTCTCTCTCTCTCTCTCTCTCTCCATTGGGTCGACTGATGTATGGATGAATTTTAGAGTCGACGATTATAGAAAATAGCTTAGGCAATTTCGTCTTCATTTTTTTATTTTTTTATTGAGAGTTTGGTGAAGGAATGTTTATTGGGATTACTAACAAGAGGGATACTGGAGAGAGACGCCTTCACGTGGTGGCACTGATGTAACTGGACGGCTCCCTTGCTTGGTTGTATAAACGTCCCTCAACTCTCTCCCTCTCCTTTCCCTCCCCCCCCAGAAAGGGTGGTGGATTGTAAAAGGACAACTTCAGCCTGCAGTCCACTGGGTTCTTATTTCGGATCAACCTGTATCTCAGCAATAACAATAGTAATAGTAGTAGTAGTAGTAGTAATAGTAATAGTAGTAGTAGTAGTTGTAGTAGTAGTAGTAGTAGTAATAATAATAATAATAATAATAATAATAATAATAATAATAATAATTGCTATTAAGATTGGGGAAGGGTGTTGTCTTGGTATTTTTGTTGGTACTCTCGTAGTGGCTGAGTGGTAAGCATTCCTACCCATGAAGCTGCCGGCCCGTTAGCGCCAGGGTTCGATTCCTGGTGCGGGTAGATTGTGGCTCGTGATTCAGGTGACCATTAAGCCTCTGTGGGTTTATACGTAAAATGAGTACGAAGGGTAACACATAGGGGAGGGAACTGTGGTGACGTGGATGATGCAGCCTCTCTCTCTCTCTCTCTCTCTCTCTCTCTCTCAACACACACACACACACACACACACACACACACACGTGAAGGCGTCCCTCACAGCATCAGATCTCATCATTGTTCAGGGAATCAAACCCGAAACCTGTCGCTTGTGAGACGAGTGTGCTTCCGCCTACACCAGCGACACCCCACACATGTATACAGCTGGGTACCATACCCCACACTTGTATGCAGCTGTGTACCATACATACACCCCACACATGTATACAGCTGGGTACCATACCCCACACTTGTATGCAGCTGTGTACCATACATACACCCCACACATGTATACAGCTGGGTACCATACCCCACACTTGTATGCAGCTGTGTACCATACATACACCCCACACATGTATACAGCTGGGTACCATACCCCACACTTGTATGCAGCTGTGTACCATACATACACCCCACACATGTATACAGCTGGGTACCATACCCCACACTTGTATGCAGCTGTGTACCATACATACACCCCACACATGTATACAGCTGGGTACCATACCCCACACTTGTATGCAGCTGTGTACCATACATACACCCCACACATGTATACAGCTGGGTACCATACCCCACACTTGTATGCAGCTGTGTACCATACATACGCACCACACTTATATACTGATGGGTAGCTTACCATACATTAACCCCACACTTGTGTACAGTAAGGTGCCATACATACATACATGAATCCATCCATCCATCCATACATACATACATATAAACATAGAATGTTTGTGACAGAAAACCTTTCTGAAATGCTTTTCATCATCTCATTACCTGAGGAGGTGGCAGATGATAATCGTGTTGTTGTTATTGTTACCTCCGTCAAGACGGTTATGGTGTTGGCTTGGTTTGTCTGTGTGTGTGTTTAGTTGCAGTATTGTTGCACAACTACGGTATTGGATAAAGTTGCATCAGATGTAAAAAAAAAACAATAAAGACCCTGGGAGATGTACGTGATTGCTATAGACCTTTGAAGATAAAGGTCAAAGGACAAAGTCAGAAGGGGATGTTGGTGCCTTTGTAGATTTGCTCATGTTGTTGTGTGACCACAAGTTCACGAAAACGTGCACCGGATGGGCTGCAGGCTGAAGCTGATCTTCTGCAGGTCACCAGCCTCCTTTCAGAGCAGAGGGAGGGAGGTCGTTTGCATAACTAGGCAACAAAGCTGTTAGTATATACAAAAGTGCACGTCTACATACATGTGGTTGGCAGCTCTTGGTTGTGCCCTCACTAGCGAGGTGTCCGGCATGGGAGACCCTGCCTGGACCACCGGGGCACGTAAGCTCCCCCACCACGACAAGGTGGCTGCCACGGGGGAGGGGGGAGGGCGGGGGCCGGGGGTGTGACCGGTAACTATTGTAAGGAGCAGGAGGGGGAGAGGCCGAAAATAAAGAGGCGAATCACTGATGATCGCTATCACCTTGTCTGAGGACTATGAGGACAGTGATTAGAGTCATGATTTTCTTATGGTACTCTCCTGGGGCGTACCTGTATAGACACTGTGCAGGAACACCCTTGTTGTTCTGGCCTCTGAAGGCACTGGTGGGGCACACCTGCTCAGCTCGCCGCCTCTCCAAAGCAGCTTGCCTTTTCAATTGTGCCTTTAACCCGCCCATTGTGATAATGTATGTGAGAAGGTTGCGAGACCTGCTCCTTTAACAAAGATATAAGGCCAGTACAAAGGTTGGTGATACCCAGCTGTTTTATATCTAACCTGGAATATGTACTTAAATACATTATCATGGTGGCGTAGGCAGTGTCTGTGATATTCAGTTAACTTTATGAAGGATCACTTTGTTTGTTTCATTTTTCACTTTACTAATGACTGTGTAGTAGTTTGGTAGTTGTATGAGTGAAGGTAAATGTATAAGCAATGCATGTTATACACAAGGTAAGCTTAGGATGGTTTATGAATGCGGCCCCTGATGTTAACCCTTAATACTACGAGAGGGCAGTCCTTACCTGCAGAAAACCCTTGGATGGCCACCAAAATGAACGGATTAACAGCTGTGTCTCAGTGACTCGGTGAGCGAAGATTTTTTTAGCTCTTGCATGACGATAAGTAATCATAATATGATGAAAATCGCTTGGCCGTAGCGATATTATCCTGTAGGTAAGATTGTTTTCTTCTTGTTAGGAGATTTATAAGCTTGCGATGACGATAGACATTGTTGGGTTGAATATAATCGTGTGGCGGCAGTGGAAATATTTAGTGAAGATCTGCATTGTCTGGAGAGAGTTAATGGAGGTTTCGTTTTGAACTTTTTCGAAGAAAAGCGACCATTCCTAGTTTGACTGAAATGGTTTGACGGTGACGAAAATGAGGGAGTTGAGATCTGCATTGAGTCAAAGAGTTAGTGGAGATTGATTTTAACCCTGTGATTGCAGAGGGCCATTCCAAAGGCGAATAAAATCGTCTGGCGGTAGAGGGAACATAGTGTAGTTAAGATTTCTATCGTCGGTACATTTTTGTTTTTTCAAACCTCTGACCGGCCCCATGGAGGGTAATTCATAACTGCGCAACCACGGTGATGGTGTAGATATATCCGTCGTGTGTGGGTGTGATTTGAAGGCCTGTGCAGATGACTGACGAGTATGCAACATGGTTCGATTATTTTCTCGTCAGTCATGACGCGTGTGCAATCATGGCGGACGGTGTTTAGGTATGACATCGTGGAGAAAGGTCTATGAAAGTGCCTTTTTTTTTTATTTTATTTTTATTTATTTTTTTTTTTTTACCAGTGCGTTATCGACACGATATTTTTTCCTTGGGTTTGAGGGTGTGTATAGCAAGGATTCTAGGAATACATGCGGCCTGGGTACCAATGTCCACGGGACGCGCCACATACGCAGTAACTGAAGGATGAACTAGATTGTTACAGGTGTGTGGCCAAAGCCAATGAATCTACAATCACCATAATTGCACAGTTATGACTGACCGCCTCTGGGGTCCTTACGATGACGAGAGGCTGTTGTTTTTAAGTTTGTTAGAAGTATCGGAAATAGATAGTTAAGATTTGTGTCGTGCTCAGAAGGTTGGTGGATTCGGTTTTACGCTTTAAGATGACGAGAGACCGTTTGTATTGTTTTGTTTATTTTACACCCCGCAAGAACATTGCAAAAAGGCGCAACAGATCACAGGTGACTTCGGCAGCAGAGACACGACGGTAGAGAATGGATGACAAGAGACTGACAACAGACACAAGTAGAGGCTTCATGACAGTGCTGAAAGCCATAGAAAGGAGCACAGTGAATTATAAACTCGACCAAGTTGTTCCACAACCATACACTACTTTTCATCAAACACCTGCTGAACTGTTTCGTCGAAGAACGCAGCTACAAGAATGCCAGGCCATGCAATGTTGCCGCAGCTGTGATGCAACATAGCGACCCGGCACGACATCATGCGTGTGGCGACACGGGTTGTTCACTGTCTTACGCATGAAGGACGCGGCGGCCACACTTCGGTCATCAGACCTGGGCAGACGCGCATGTTGCAAACCAAGTCCATAAAACTGTCAGAGTAACAGATGAAAATCAAAACGTTCTGCATTGACTTGGTGGAACGCTGCAACAGCGCCCTGCCTCACCCAGCTTCTAACTCCACCCACAAAGGTCCTACATCTGCACGCCTGCCGGGAGCAACTCTTCCTCCCATATCCTACATGAACCCAGACAGGAGCGTTGGACTTGCACCAGCCATAAGTTTTTCGGCCTTCCCTTTGTCCTCCACCACTCCAGGGTGATCCCTTCAGATATCTTCCCAGGAGGTAGATAAGCCTCAGGGAACCGTGCCGTGTGCCCATGTAGACGGGGTTGGCGTTCACGTAATAATATGCAGGAAGTAGACCTCCACTCTGAGTGCTGGAGTAATCCATCATTACGCACTTGGGCATACCAGTTATTCCTCTTTATCCTTGTAGGGCACTGAGCACCAGGGAAGTCATTCGCCGCTCCAAGGTGCTGTTTTTTGCCCGCGTCACACATGGACTCTACAGTAAGCAAGCCTATAAGACGCCAGGGTACCGAAGGCTGTTATGGAGGCTGCTGGTAACCCACTCACTGGCACAGATTCCGCCCAAAAGATCCATGTGGCGGTTGCCAGAGGAAAATGAAAGACATCAGCCTATTGAGTTTTGCTTTTATCATTTTTAGACTCAGTACCATGAATCTTATGCTTTAACTGTACATCGAGTACGTCATTTTTGTTTGACTGTGGCTGTAAGTGGACGGTTTTACTCAGCCTTGAACAGACTTGAAGATCAGGTGTGGTTAGGCAGTAGTTATTCATTAGTCCTTTCACTGTCAGGAGGCTCTCCTGTAAGCTGGATAAAATCGTCTGCCATGTGGAAGTATAACACAAAATTACATTATACACACACAAAATAGACAACTTACGTGAAACCGTTAGTAGTGAAGGGATTATTGAAGTTTGTATCTGAACACTGTATCTCCCGCTTTCCCTTAGCTACATAGAATCGACTGATAGCTGCAAGTATTATGAGTATTATTATTGTTATAATGATAATAAAAATAATAATAATAATAATATTATTATTGTTATTGTTATTATTACTATTATTATTACTCTTTTCATTAATGATAATAATAATATTATTATTATTATTTTTATTAGTAGTAGTTGTAGGAATATTAGTAGTAGTAGTAGAAGTAGCAGCAGCAGCCGAGTATCCTTGGTCTGTGTGGTCGAGCAGACCCTTCAACCGCAGGCAAACAGTCGCCTCTGCATGACTTACATTGAGTGAGCAGATGTTCCACCGCGATGAACAGCGCCTAGCCACATCGAGGAGCAGGGAAGAGTGTTGGTGTGTGGTTCCTGGATGGACGCCGCATTAGCGTCGCCACCCAGTTAACAGGAGTACATTAGTAGGCGCCATGTCACGCCTTTACTTGATTATATGGTTACCCTCCAGCGATGTAAATGGTTTCCTGGGTTACAATAAACCCTCAGGCTTTTCACTCAGTGTACAGTCACTGAAGGAAAAAATAGGCAGCACTTCATCAAGGAAGTGGATGGTGATCAACACCACCTACGACCAGCAGCCGCAAATAAAAAGATACAAAGACACGTTATCATAGTCAAGATTTTAATCTACCACCAGACGATTTTATTCATGTTAAAAAATAATGTCAGGTACTGTAGTGAAGGTCTCAATATATCTGTCTCCTCGGTAACTCAGTAAACCCGTCTGGAGACAGCATGAATAAAATACAAAAGTTGTTGTCACAGTGAAGATGGTGAAGTGAATAACACTTTACCATTTGCATTTCTTGTTTAGTTTCTTGCTGCTGCCTCTGGACGATTTTATTCACCCTGATCCCAGCAGAACCAAAAGCCCTTCCTAACCAAACTAAAATCGTCTGGCAGTAGCAAGCATCAAACAAAAAAGTGCCGTTGTATTAAAAATTTAGTTTGACATCTTCACTATGAGAGGCCTTTCCTTAATTGGATGACATGAGAGAGAGAGAGAGAGAGAGAGAGAGAGAGAGAGAGAGAGAGAGAGAGAGAGAGAGAGAGAGAGAGAGAGGGGGGGTGAAGGAAAGGAAGGGGGAAGAGTATGGGGGGAATATTTGAAAGAGGGAGGGGATGAGAGAAAGATAGAGGAGTCGTGAGGGGGAGGGAGAGGGGGAGACAGAGGTGAAGGGATGGGAAAGGGGAAGAAATGGTGATGAGTGTCTGAGAGAAAGGACAGAATGTGGCAGAGGGAAGGAAAGCGTGAGTGAGTTTTGGAGAGAAAGAGGAATAGGAGAAACACACACACACACACACACACACACACACACACACACACACAC
This sequence comes from Coenobita brevimanus, assembly GCF_032717465.1. Lineage (NCBI taxonomy): Eukaryota > Metazoa > Arthropoda > Malacostraca > Decapoda > Coenobitidae > Coenobita > Coenobita brevimanus. The sequence continues at coordinate 9,846 of NW_027643836.1, forward strand.
ACACACACACACACACACACACACACGTGAAGGCGTCCCTCACAGCATCAGATCTCATCATTGTTCAGGGAATCAAACCCGAAACCTGTCGCTTGTGAGACGAGTGTGCTTCCGCCTACACCAGCGACACCCCACACATGTATACAGCTGGGTACCATACCCCACACTTGTATGCAGCTGTGTACCATACATACACCCCACACATGTATACAGCTGTGTACCATACCCCACACTTGTATGCAGCTGTGTACCATACATACACCCCACACATGTATGCAGCTGTGTACCATACATACACCCCACACATGTATACAGCTGGGTACCATACCCCACACTTGTATGCAGCTGTGTACCATACATACACCCCACACATGTATACAGCTGTGTACCATACATACACCCCACACATGTATACAGCTGGGTACCATACCCCACACATGTATACAGCTGTGTACCATACATACACCCCACACATGTATACAGCTGTGTACCATACATACACCCCACACATGTATACAGCTGGGTACCATACCCCACACTTGTATGCAGCTGTGTACCATACATACACCCCACACATGTATACAGCTGGGTACCATACCCCACACTTGTATGCAGCTGTGTACCATACATACACCCCACACATGTATACAGCTGGGTACCATACCCCACACTTGTATGCAGCTGTGTACCATACATACACCCCACACATGTATACAGCTGGGTACCATACATACACCCCACACATGTATACAGCTGTGTACCATACATACACCCCACACATGTATACAGCTGGGTACCATACCCCACACTTGTATGCAGCTGTGTACCATACATACGCACCACACTTATATACTGATGGGTAGCTTACCATACATTAACCCCACACTTGTGTACAGTAAGGTGCCATACATACATCCATCCATCCATCCATCCATCCATACATACATACATATAAATATAGAATGTTATTGACAAAAACTTTCTGAAATGCTTTTCATCATCTCATTACCTGAGGAGGTGGCAGATGATAATCGTGTTGTTGTTATTGTTACCTCCGTCAAGACGGTTATGGTGTTGGCTTGGTTTGTCTGTGTGTGTGTTTAGTTGCAGTATTGTTGCACAACTACGGTATTGGATAAAGTTGCATCAGATGTTAAAAAAAACAATAAAGACCCTGGGAGATGTACGTGATTGCTATAGACCTTTGAAGATAAAGGTCAAAGGACAAAGTCAGAAGGGGATGTTGGTGCCTTTGTAGATTTGCTCATGTTGTTGTGTGACCACAAGTTCACGTAAACGTGCACCGGATGGGCTGCAGGCTGAAGCTGATCTTCTGCAGGTCACCAGCCTCCTTTCAGAGCAGAGGGAGGGAGGTCGTTTGCATAACTAGGCAACAAAGCTGTTAGTATATACAAAAGTGCACGTCTACATACATGTGGTTGGCAGCTCTTGGTTGTGCCCTCACTAGCGAGGTGTCCGGCATGGGAGACCCTGCCTGGACCACCGGGGCACGTAAGCTCCCCCACCACGACAAGGTGGCTGCCACGGGGGAGGGGGGAGGGTGGGGGGAGGGGGTGTGACCGGTAACTATTGCAAGGAGCAGGAGGGGGGAGAGGCCGAAAATAAAGAGGCGAATCACTGATGATCGCTATCACCTTGTCTGAGGACTATGAGGACAGTGATTAGAGTCATGATTTTCTTATGGTACTCTCCTGGGGCGTACCTGTATAGACACTGTGCAGGAACACCCTTGTTGTTCTGGCCTCTGAAGGCACTGGTGGGGCACACCTGCTCAGCTCGCCGCCTCTCCAAAGCAGCTTGCCTTTTCAATTGTGCCTTTAACCCGCCCATTGTGATAATGTATGTGAGAAGGTTGCGAGACCTGCTCCTTTAACAAAGATATAAGGCCAGTACAAAGGTTGGTGATACCCAGCTGTTTTATATCTAACCTGGAATATGTACTTAAATACATTATCATGGTGGCGTAGGCAGTGTCTGTGATATTCAGTTAACTTTATGAAGGATCACTTTGTTTGTTTCATTTTTCACTTTACTAATGACTGTGTAGTAGTTTGGTAGTTGTATGAGTGAAGGTAAATGTATAAGCAATGCATGTTATACACAAGGTAAGCTTAGGATGGTTTATGAATGCGGCCCCTGATGTTAACCCTTAATACTACGAGAGGGCAGTCCTTACCTGCAGAAAACCCTTGGATGGCCACCAAAATGAACGGATTAACAGCTGTGTCTCAGTGACTCGGTGAGCGAAGATTTTTTTAGCTCTTGCATGACGATAAGTAATCATAATATGGTGAAAATCGCTTGGCCGTAGCGATATTATCCTGTAGGTAAGATTGTTTTCTTCTTGTTAGGAGATTTATAAGCTTGCGATGACGATAGACATTGTTGGGTTGAATATAATCGTGTGGCGGCAGTGGAAATATTTAGTGAAGATCTGCATTGTCTGGAGAGAGTTAATGGAGGTTTCGTTTTGAACTTTTTCGAAGAAAAGCGACCATTCCTAGTTTGACTGAAATGGTTTGACGGTGACGAAAATGAGGGAGTTGAGATCTGCATTGAGTCAAAGAGTTAGTGGAGATTGATTTTAACCCTGTGATTGCAGAGGGCCATTCCAAAGGCGAATAAAATCGTCTGGCGGTAGAGGGAACATAGTGTAGTTAAGATTTCTATCGTCGGTACATTTTTGTTTTTTTTCAAACCTCTGACCGGCCCCATGGAGGGTAATTCATAACTGCGCAACCACGGTGATGGTGTAGATATATCCGTCGTGTGTGGGTGTGATTTGAAGGCCTGTGCAGATGACTGACGAGTATGCAACATGGTTCGATTATTTTCTCGTCAGTCATGACGCGTGTGCAATCATGGCGGACGGTGTTTAGGTATGACATCGTGGAGAAAGGTCTATGAAAGTGGCTTTTTTTTTTTTTTTTTTTTTTTTTTTTTTTTTTGACCAGTGCGTTATCGACACGATATTTTTTCCTTGGGTTTGAGGGTGTGTATAGCAAGGATTCTAGGACTACATGCGGCCTGGGTACCAATGTCCACGGGACGCGCCACATACGCAGTAACTGAAGGATGAACTAGATTGTTACAGGTGTGTGGCCAAAGCCAATGAATCTACAATCACCATAATTGCACAGTTATGACTGACCGCCTCTGGGGTCCTTACGATGACGAGAGGCTGTTGTTTTTAAGTTTTTTAGAAGTATCGGAAATAGATAGTTAAGATTTGTGTCGTGCTCAGAAGGTTGGTGGATTCGGTTTTACGCTTTAAGATGACGAGAGACCGTTTGTATTGTTTTGTTTATTTTACACCCCGCAAGAACATTGCAAAAAGGCGCAACAGATCACAGGTGACTTCGGCAGCAGAGACACGACGGTAGAGAATGGATGACAAGAGACTGACGCCAGACACAAGTAGAGGCTTCATGACAGTGCTGAAAGCCATAGAAAGGAGCACAGTGAATTATAAACTCGACCAAGTTGTTCCACAACCATACACTACCTTTCATAAAACACCTGCTGAACTGTTTCGTCGAAGAACGCAGCTACAAGAATGCCAGGCCATGCAATGTTGCCGCAGCTGTGATGCAACATAGCGACCCGGCACCACATCATGCGTGTGGCGACACGGGTTGTTCACTGTCTTACGCATGAAGGACGCGGCGGCCACACTTCGGTCATCAGACCTGGGCAGACGCGCATGTTGCAAACCAAGTCCATAAAACTGTCAGAGTAACAGATGAAAATCAAAACGTTCTGCATTGACTTGGTGGAACGCTGCAACAGCGCCCTGCCTCACCCAGCTTCTAACTCCACCCACAAAGGTCCTACATCTGCACGCCTGCCGGGAGCAACTCTTCCTCCCATATCCTACATGAACCCAGACAGGAGCGTTGGACTTGCACCAGCCATAAGTTTTTCGGCCTTCCCTTTGTCCTCCACCACTCCAGGGTGATCCCTTCAGATATCTTCCCAGGAGGTAGATAAGCCTCAGGGAACCGTGCCGTGTGCCCATGTAGACGGGGTTGGCGTTCACGTAATAATATGCAGGAAGTAGACCTCCACTCTGAGTGCTGGAGTAATCCATCATTACGCACTTGGGCATACCAGTTATTCCTCTTTATCCTTGTAGGGCACTGAGCACCAGGGAAGTCATTCGCCGCTCCAAGGTGCTGTTTTTTGCCCGCGTCACACATGGACTCTACAGTAAGCAAGCCTATAAGACGCCAGGGTACCGAAGGCTGTTATGGAGGCTGCTGGTAACCCACTCACTGGCACAGATTCCGCCCAAAAGATCCATGTGGCGGTTGCCAGAGGAAAATGAAAGACATCAGCCTATTGAGTTTTGCTTTTATCATTTTTAGACTCAGTACCATGAATCTTATGCTTTTACCCCGAGTACGTCATTTTTGTTTGACTGTGGCTGTAAGTGGACGGTTTTACTCAGCCTTGAACAGACTTGAAGATCAGGTGTGGTTAGGCAGTAGTTATTCATTAGTCCTTTCACTGTCAGGAGGCTCCTGTAAGCTGGATAAAATCGTCTGGCATGTGGAAGTATAACACAAAAATTACATTATACACACACAAAATAGACAACTAAGGAAAAACCGTTAGTAGTGAAGGGATTATTGAAGTTTGTATCTGAACACTGTATCTCCCGCTTTGCCTTAGCTGAGTGGAATCGTTTGTCAGCAGCAAGCATTAGTATTAGTGTTAGTGTTATTATTATTGTTATTATTATTAGTAGTAGCAGCAGTAGTAGTAGTAGTAGTTGTAGTAGTAGTAGTAGTAGTAGCAGTACAGTAGTGACAGTAGCGTCAGTCTGTTTGCCGCAGGCAACAGTCGCCACTGCAAGGCCGTTCCTAGCAGTGAACCGATGTTCCCATGCAATGGACAGCGCCTTTCCACATCCAGGTGTGGGGAAGAGTGTAGAAGGTTGGTTCGTGGTTGGACGCCCGATTTATGTCTCCGTCCGGTTCAGGGGCACCTCAATACTTTCCACATACTCCATTGTTTGACTGTATGGTAACCACCTAGCGTTGTAAATGGTTTCCCTGGTTGCAGGAAGCCATTAGTCTTATCATTCAGTGTTGAGTCACCTAAGGAAAAAATAGGCATCACTTCATCAAGTGAATGGATGATGATCGCACCACCAGCAGTAGCAAGTAAAAGAATATTGGTATAGATTGACCTTATAGTGACGAGGTTAATTTGCCACCAGACGGTATGATTCAAGTGAAAAATAATGTCAGGTAGTAAAGGACTCAATGTCTCCCTCTTCTTGGTAACTCAGTAAACCCGTGTGGACACAGCATAAATACAATTAAGAAAATAGTTCAAATAGTAAAGATAGTGAAGATAGTGAAGATGGTAAAGATAGTGAAGATAATAACACTATACTATTTACACTTTTTTTTTCTTTGTCCAGTTGTCTCTGGATCTGATCTAAGCAGCAGCAGAAACCCTTCCTAACCCAAATACAATCGTCTGACCGTAGCAAAAATCTATCAAGTAAGCGCCGGCATAATGGAATCTGAGGTTGTTATTATCGTGCCCCTGCAACCTACCTTCCAGAAATGCGTCTGATTTCGTGTATAATATGAGACGCATGTGATTCGTGTGTAATATGTTCGTGTATTATAATATTCGTGTATAATATATTCGTGTATAATAATATGATTCGTGTATAATATGATACGAAATCGGACGCACTTTTGAATGATAGGTTGCCAGGGTACGATAATGACAACCTCAGAGTCGTGCGCCGCGACAATAGCTTCAAATATCCTCACTGTTAGAGGTCTTTCCTGAATTGAGAGAGAGAGAGAGAGAGAGAGAGAGAGAGAGAGAGAGAGAGAGAATGGAAAACGTTATGGTATGGAGAAGGAGATTGCCTGTAACCCTATGACTGTGTGTGTGTGTGTGTGTGTGTGTGTGTGTGTGTGTGTGTGTGTGTGTGTGTGTTCCCTTCTTTCTCATGCCACGCAAGCTTTCCCCTCTCTCTCTCTCTCTCTCTCTCTCTCTCTCTCTCACCTCAGGCAGTGGTTGAGGAAGGGTATTTGCATTTTCCCGTGTTATTGCATTTAGCTGAACCGAGGTAGTGTGGGGGACGGAATGTGGTGAGGAGCTTTCTATCTATCTGTCAGTCTATCTTCCTGTCTGTTTATCTGTCAGTATCCATATGTTTCTGTCTATATTTGTGTTCGTATATCACTGTCTGTCTGTCTGTCTGTCTGTATGCTTGTATATACGTATTAAACTGTCTCTTTGTGTGTCTGTCTGTCTGTCTTTCTATCTGTTTACCCATCATCAGTGTATCTATCTGTCTATCTATCCATCCATCTATCTATCTATCTATTTATCTATCTTTTTACCTGTCTAACCCAACGCCATGATATCGAAAGGTATGTTTAATCGAGGTCAGATATTCATAATGTTTCTTCCTTTGTAAATATTCTTCACACACTATTACAGGGAGTTTGTTTTTTCAGCTAGCGTTCATATTTGTTTATTTATTTTGTTTTTTGTGTATTTTTTGTGTGTCTGGCTAGAGCTGTCACATTCATGACCGTGTGTGTTTTTTACCTTGTCATTCGTGTCAGTGAACTAGTGTGTGTGTGTGTGTGTGTGTGTGTGTGTGTGTGTGTGTGAGAGAGAGAGAGAGAGAGAGAGAGAGAATGATTATATGACAGTCTCTCATCCAGTGTCCCTGTCTGTCTCTTGCGGTAAAGAATATTAGCCTGTCACACACACACACACACACACACACACACACACACACACACACACACACACACACACACACACACACAATTTTTTTAAATCCCTTTCCCCACCACCCATCCCCCCAACACTCCCACCTGCCACACTGCCTGTCTCTGCCTGTCATTCACTACCTGTCTGCCTCATTGCCTACCCCGTGTCTGCATCACTGCCTATCTTTGTCTTCCCCACTACCTTACTTTGTCTGCCTCACTACGTACCTTTGTCTGCCTTACCGTCTAACCCTGTCTTCTTTCTAACTCTGCTTGATCACCTAACTCTGCCTTACTGCCTGTCTGCCTCACTGCATGTCTGCCAGGGTATATTTTCTTCCAGAGAGAAAAATAAATACCTCCGCCTCTTTCCTGCCAATCAGCCCTCATTCCCACACCCTCCGCCAATCCAAGTCTGCCTCCCTCATGCACTGCGCTACTCTTGCAACTTTGTCCTGTGTGTGGTGTGCTACTTATTTCTTGCCCGTCATGAGCAGGCGGGGGGGCTTTGATCTGTGTGGCTTTGATGGAGAGAGAGAGAGAGAGAGAGAGAGAGAGAGAGAGAGAGAGAGAGAGAGAGAGAGAGAAAAGGGGGAGGGGATCAGAGAGACGAATGGAATGATGGAAAGATAGAAAGACAAAGAGAAGAACGGGAGAACAAAGGCACAGCAGGAGAGACAGAGACGAACAGAAGGACAGAGAGACAGAAAGCGAGACAGAGAGACGAAAGGAGGGGCAGAGAGACAGCCAGAGTGAAACAGGAGCGTAAGGAATGAAAGAGACAAACAGAATGGAAAAGGAACTGGCAGAGGGACAAAGAAGCTGACAGAAACATAGAGAAACACACAACGAACAGACAGACAGACGGAGGAACTGACTCTTATGAACCCTGTGTGTGTGTGTGTGTGTGTGTGTGTGTGTGTGTGTGTGTGTGTGTGTGTGTGTGTGTGTTCTGTTTTAATTACTGTGATGTGAGTGAAGCCGGAATGGTTGGTCAGGCGGGGTTATTGTGTATGAGAGAGAGAGAGAGAGAGAGAGAGAGAGAGAGAGAGAGAGAGAGAGAGAGAGAGAGAGAGAGAGAGACGCAACCAGATTTGTTATTATTTTTTTTTACCTGATGGAACCGTGCCACTCTCACGTCTTGAATACTGAGTCGTGGATACATTAAATTTAGTGAGCCTTAGTTGTGAGGTAGGCATGAGTCTCCTTTACCTACTACAGTGTGTGTGTGTGTGTGTGTGTGTGTGTGTGTGTGTGTGTGTGTGTGTGTGTGTGTCTTTTATACGTGATGGAACTGGGTCACCCTCAGAACCAAAATACAAAGGTGACATGAAAGTAGATGAGACAGGAATGGATCTCCTTGGTTACTAGTCCAATCGACCCTCCAGCCTGACTACATTCGGCCATCAGTTGAAGTAAAAAAGGGATAGGGATTTTCGTCAGTACAGAGAAGTGTGTGAGGGATTTTCGTCAGTTTAGGGAAGCGTGCGAGGGATTTTCGTCAGTTTAGGGAAGCGTGCGAGGGATTTTCGTCAGTTTAGGGAAGCGTGCGAGGGATTTTCGTCTGTTTTTTTTTTCTTTGTGAGAAAGAAGGAACCAAAGGCAACGAGCCCGCAAAACCATTCCTTCTAAGAGTAAAACAAAATGCATAAGAGAGCCGAATTCAAGATCCGATCATTTCGAGATGCCTGGACACATTGCGTTTGAAAGACTGGAGATCATAGCTTGCAGGAAATACAGACAGAGGGAGACAGTTCCAGAGTTGACCTGTTGCATAAATGAAGGACTGGGAGTAACGGTTAACTCTCGTATTAGAGAGTTGGACAGAAAAGGGATGAGAGTTTGCTGCTAGACGGGTGCTACGCGCCCTTCGTAGAGGTGGAGGAATGCATGCAGACAGTTCAGAGGAGCAGTGACCATTGAAGTAGCGATAGAAAAGATATAAAGATGCAACAGTGCGGCGAAGAGACAGAGGTTGAAGGGAGTCAGTAAGAAGGAGGAGAGTTAATGAGACGAAAAGCCTTTGACTCCACCCTATTGAGAAGAGCTGTATGTGGGGAGCCTCCCCACACATGAGCGTTGTACTCCACACAGGGATGTGCGAGGAATTTTCGTCAGTTTAGAGAAATGTGCGAGGGATTTTCGTCAGTTTAGAGAAGTGTGATTTGTGGTAGGTGGGGGTACTCACTTGATGTAGTGCTGCTGTCGGGTGTCTGCTCTTTCCTCTCCTCCATCCTTCTTTCCTTCCATCCTCTTCTGTCTTCCTTTCCTTCATTCTTTCCTCGTCCTTCTGCCTACGGGTGACTTTACACTCCCTCTTCTGTCTTTCTTTCCTTCATTCTTTCCTCTTCCTTCATCCTGTGGGTGGCTCTACACTGAGTGACAAGCCAAATGGTTTCCTGTACACCAGGAAACCATTGACTACGCTGGGTGGTAACCATATAACCAGATTGTGGCGCCTGGTGATTTAGTGGGTAATTATTGCGCTCCAATCGGATTGAGCCGGTGAAGGTTTATATCCAAGGGGTGGTTGGGGTTGATTGCTCATGTAATGCCACTCAGGGATGAGTGAGGCTGGTCACTCTGATCTTAAATGTCGGGAACAACTGCCTAGTCCCGGGCTCCAACGCTCCTCATGGGGCAGTGTAGGACTGGATGATGGATGGATGTTTAGAGAAGTGTGCAAGGGATTTTCGTCTTTTTAGAGAAGTGTGCCGTATCCAAATAAGCCCCTCTGTCTGACTGCACCTGGCCGTCAGCTGAATGGAAAAGGGTTTGGAATCTTGTGCAGGTTAGAAAAAAAAATGCTCTTCCTTCCCTCAAGGTGGACTATTAAAAAAAGGTATAGAATGGGGAGGGTTCATGGAGGCTTTACTGATTGCAAACCCTTCCACGGGGTCTTTTTTGAGCTGAATAAAATCGTCTGGAAGTAGCAGGAAGAAAAATATCAATCAGTGTCGTTGGGATGGGAAGAATGATTGATTAAGATTTATGTGAAGGGAATATGATGATTGCTTTTGATCCATTTGTGATATAGGCTTTCCTTAAGGTGAATATAATTGTGTGGTGGTGTAAAGAAAGCACACACACACACACACACACACACACACACACACACACACACACACACACACACACACACACACACACACACACACACACACACCGCCTCACGCTCCTGCTTATTAAACCCAACTCTTGAAATACACAACATTCCTGCTCTTAATAGCCCCTGTGTTTAAGCGGGCGAGGTGTGTGTGTGTGTGTGTGTGTGTGTGTGTGTGTGTGTGTGTGTGTGTGTGTAAACTGACGAAAGTGCCATGGGAAGGTTACGGAGTATGTATATGTGTAATGATGATGATGATTGTGTGTGTGTGTGTGTGTGTGTGTGTGTGTGTGTGTGTGTGTGTGTGTGTGTGTTTAAGCAATTAGAACTTTAGCGTAGAAGGTTTGTATGTTTACAGTGTTTATCTTTGCGCCCTTTTCTAAGTGGCTTGGAAGGCTTCGTGTCTCCTCTTCTTTAGCGATTTATTTTTGCCCATTAGACCTCAGTAATCGGTCGTATGTTACTTATATAATTTTAATCCCTGCATAATTTACACTGATAATTTACAAGAGGGTAATTAGATGTAATATGCAGAATAAATCGCTAAGGAAGAGGTGTTAGGAAATCTACATAGCAAGACAAACAAATGACCTTTACCTCAACCTCTATAAAATGATAACTTTTTTTCTGACTTTATTCTTGTGGGTTAAGGAAGCTCCCCATCACCTCTTCCTAAGCGATTTATTTTACCTATCACACCTTGCTGTCCTGTTCCGTGTTAGTTAAATCATTCGAAAATCGCCATAATCAGCATAAATGACGTACAAAACCGCATCAGCCAGCCGTATCCAAAAATAAATCGGTAAGGAAGAGGTGTTAGGAAGCATCTTTAACCGACGAGAATGCGAACCCAGGAACTGTACGTCTAAACAAAGAAATATTTCTGAGATTCACTTTCTTTGAACTTAGATATCTGGAGAGTGTAATCTTTTCACTCTAACTTGGCCTAAAATTGCCGTCTCTCCCTCTTAAATCCCCAGTTGCAACAAGAGATTAGCACTAGATATGATGCTAGTCACGAAGAAGTGTTATGGACGGGGTATAGATCCGTAGTAGCCATTTTCTTATTCTAGCGTTGAGCTGCGTGAAAAAAAAACAAAACAACAACTACAAAAGGACGAAAATCTGGGCCAAATTTGGGTGAACAGACCAGTAATACGTTAACTGTACGCCTGTAGTTCTTTCACCTTAACTTGGCCCAGATTTTCATTATTTTGTAGCTTATTTTACGTAGCACAGTAATAGAAAAAGACAATACTACAGCCCTACATCCTTTCCGTAGCACTTCTTCATGATTAACGCTATATTCTAGTGCTAATCTATTGCTACAACTCAGCATTCAGTATGGAAGGAGGGGAATTTTAGGCCAGGTTAGAGTCAAAGGAGGATAGGCTTCTTGTGGCTTAGTGGGCTTGAGATGGGCATTCCTCGAGAGACACCGTACAGGGCAGGGTGGCCATCTTGAGGCGTATCAGTGCCTCAAGTGGCTGTACTCTCAACGCCATTAGTACTGAGGAGGAGGAGAGAAGGGAGGGAGAAAGTACCGCTCACCGTTCCCAAAGTACTGATATTACCGCTACATCTGGTTGTTACTTTCTAGCGTTAAAGTTTGAAAGCTAACGGAACTGATTCTAATTTTATTCTAGTCCCTTCCTTACGATGACGCCTTTTTGTAGTTGATTTTTGCTACCTACAGACGATATTATTCCACTGAAAGTCCCTCGCACTGAAAAGGTTGATGAAGAATGTGCCTAAACCCTCAGATAAAAAACTCTCTCCCAATCTAAATCATATCGTCTGAAGATATACGAATAAAATGAAAAGTAAATATTTGTAGTAGCGGTGTTCAGGAGTAGGGGTTCTCCGGCAGGGGCAAATATAAGAGAGAGAGAGAGAGAGAGAGAGAGAGAGAGACTTACCTAGGGGCAAATAGGCGAGTTCCCAAATGAGTGAAAACAATAAAGAATAAACGGCGCTGCGTGTTTAAATTCCATGATCTCATATTCTTTGTAAAACTTTAGAACCTTCTTTAAACTACATTACAATATTGTGCTGGTCTAGAATGAAAAACGTTACCCTTTTCTGCATTTCTGCTTTATTTCTGACACTGTGATTGACTAAAATATTTGCTGCAGTAATAGGTTAATCAGATCAGATTTCTCCTTTAATCAACCGTGAAAGTGATTACTGGAGACCCAACATACTTATCAAAGCGATTATTTGTGTGCTGTTGCTATATCACACTTTACTAAATTCACAGGCAGATTGTTCCATATAATTGCAGTCCTGTTGAAGTAATGCTGTTTTATCATGAGACAGGAAACGTTGGCCTATAATTTTATCTCCATTATCTCTTCTATAATTCGACTAGGCAGTTTTGCTTATTGCCATATTATCTTGTCCTGGGAAATTCGGTAATATCATTGGAAACATCAAGGAGACTGGCAAGACGCAATGACTCTTCCCGAATTCTCGTGAGTCTTTGATGGAGTTCATTTTTGTCTCTGACATGAGGGTTTCCAATAATTAGCAGACGTTTATAGTAAGCTAACTGGGTGGTAATTTTGTGATTGTGAATTATAAGATTTCCTGAATATTATAGTTACATTTGCCGGTGTCTATTCGTGAACGGAGGATATCTGTAGTCTGGTGTATGGATTTTTATTTTGATTTGATGTGTTTTTCCTTCCTTTGTTTCATCTTTAAAAAACAAATCTATAATGATATGTTGGAAATTTGAGCTGAAGGTATTGATTTTTACTTTGCCAGT
>NW_027643836.1:25000-27500 GCF_032717465.1 Coenobita brevimanus
CTTGCCTTGGCTTTATCTTTGCTACACACACACACACACACACACACACACACACACACACACACACACACACACACACACACACACACACACAGCACCGAGCGTAGTGTACATAATATGTCTTCGTTACCTCAACTCAGTTATCAGCACCAAGAGTAGTGTAAATAGAACATGTCAGTTATTTCCTTTCAGTTATCAGCACCGGACATAATGTAAGTTGTTCATCTGTCAATTATTCCAATTTAGTTATCAGCACCGAGAGTAGTGTAAATATTATTATTGTTTCCGTCATTCAGTTATCGGCACCATGAGTAGTGCAAATAATACGTCTGTAGATATTATTGTTATTTTTTTCTCCATTCAGTTATCGGCACCGAGAGTAAAGTAATAGGACTGCTGCATTTTAGGGGAGACTTCGAAGCTTACAAGAACGAATTATCTGGACTATAATAACCCTTCTATATTTATAAAACATATATTTAATTATTGAAACTTCCTCCCATCCTTCTTCCAGTAGCCTGCCATTATTCACAGTAAACCTTACCCGGGAAATCTTTATGAAACAAAACATTGCCTATGACGTCTTTTATGGCCTAACTTTGCCTCTTCCACCTCATCGTTTTCTCGTTTCAAGCAGCGCCCTGGAACTTCCCATCTTCCATGCAGTCCAGGGTCTAGCTTAAACAAACTGGAGATTATTTCCAAGTCGCAGGTCTGGAATGTGTACGCGGTGGACTGCAGGCTGAAGTTGTCATTCTCTCGTAGTCCACAATCTATGTTTCGGAGGCTAAAGTTTCCATCCCCTCGCAGGCCACCATCCTCGTTTCGGGGGATACTGTGGGAGTTGAGGGATGTTTGTATAACCAGACAACGGAGCATCCATCGTGTTTATATCGGTGCCACCACACGAAGGCGTTCCTCTCGAACACTATTTTTTATTTATTTATTTATTTTTTTGAGTCTTTCCATGCGTCCTGTTCCTCCAAGAAAACCAAAATGAAAAGCAGATACGAGAGGAAGAAAATTATTGCAAATTATATTGATTTTCTGCAGGAACAACAAGGGCAAGAGAGTGCAAAGTCTTCCTGTATCTAGTTCTTCCTACAAAAAGATAACTAAATTACGACGGAGAATGGATGATATGCAAGTTGGTGAATCCCTTCCTAGAGTTGTCTCGTAGTGAAGGGGTCAAGCAGCCTTCATTAACCCCAACAGCCCGAGGACGTGATTTTCCTTTTTTTGTCCTTGATGCTTCCAGACGATTACATTCTGCTAAGGAGAGACGTTTAAAATTGGAGGTATTGTAGGTAGGTATAGACTACATATACTATTCACTACGAGAGGTTTTTCTTATTGGAGGTCAGTAATCTTCTCCACCTCTTAACTTTCTCTTCCCTGTCTTCTCTGTCGTCTTTATATTTATGCTGCTCTCCTTGTCCTCATCTTTTTCCCTCTCCAGTAATTTAGTTGTATTTTTCCATCCTTCAGTTTTCCATCATCTCATCCATCTGTTTACATGCCCCTCTTTCCTTTTCCTTACTTTATTTTTCCCTGCTTTTCCTTACTTTTCCTTGCTTTCCTTACTTGACCTGCTCCTCTTCCTCCTCTTCCTTGTCCTCTTTCGTATTCCCATCTTTTCTCGCTCTTGTTTCTTTAGTTTTTCTCTTTTCTCCTTTACCTCCTCTTCTAATCCTTCCAGTCTAGTTATTCCTTTTTTCCACTAATTCTTTTCTTTCCTCCTCCTCCTCCTCCTCCAGTTTCCACCCTTCTCTTCCTTCGTCTATATTTCCATTCTTGTTACCTCCTTCTCTCCCCAGTATTTCTCCCCCCAAATATTTCTCTCCCTTCCTTATCCCTCCCCTCGATTTCCTCCCTCCTCTTCTCTCCTCCTTACCCTATCTTTCTCCCCTCCTCACCCTATCTTCCTCCCCTCCTCACCCTATCTCCCCTCATGCCAATCCTTCTCATGGCACCCTCATTCCTCTCTCTCTCTCTCTCTCTCTCTTTTCCCCCCCTCCCCCCAATATTTTTCATTATTATTATATTCTCCTCCCTCCCTCCTGCCTCCCTGCCTCCTGCCTGGCCTCACAGCTGCCAGCCAATCAGAGGGCGGCTGGTGCTAAGGGCAGAGGGAGGCGGACGCTGATTGGCTGAGCCAGTGTAAACACAGCCGCGGCAGCCATATTGCTCCGCCTACTGCCTCTTTACTATTTCCCTTTTTCTCACACTTTATCAGCCTTTTGTATCTATCCGCTGGTGTCTATTTATCTATTTGGATCTATCGTGAGTGTCTATTGGTGAGTTGAGGAGTTTGGGGAAGGGATAGATGGGATAAGGTTTTGAAGCATGTAGGGATATTTGCAGCTC
The DNA here is from genome assembly GCF_032717465.1 of Coenobita brevimanus. Classification (NCBI taxonomy): domain Eukaryota; kingdom Metazoa; phylum Arthropoda; class Malacostraca; order Decapoda; family Coenobitidae; genus Coenobita; species Coenobita brevimanus. Next base: position 27,368 of record NW_027643836.1, read on the forward strand.
TGGCTGCCCTGCGTATGGCAACACCGTGGTGAAGCCCCGCAACGCTGAGAGAGAGAGAGAGAGAGAGAGAGAGAGAGAGAGAGAGAGAGAGAGAGAATTAAGGGGGTCAGGTATGATAAGGAGAGAGAGAGAG
>NW_027643836.1:32500-45000 GCF_032717465.1 Coenobita brevimanus
TGGGCAGGCATCCGAGAACAGCACTACATCGAGTGAGTGGATGGGGAGTGCCCCCACCAACCACAAAAGACTTTATTACTACTATATTTTTTATTATTACAGTGTCAACAAAAACATTAATCTATTGGAGTTGCTGGTCAGTGTGACTCAGTCACAGTAGCTTCGTAATCCATACCTGCCAGAGAGACAGGCCTGAGGGCTGATGGTCTTGTGCCCCTGAGGCATAGCAGTGCACACCTCACAAGGGAGTAGGACAGTTGACACCTCATCCAGGCCATAACGGAACTCTGACGTTGACGCTTCTTAGAAAGAATCTCTGCCAGTCTCGAGAGAATCTGCTCGCCTCTGGACCCGTCTCACCTGATGGTGTGAACACAAAGGCAGTGAATCCAACGTGGTGCAAAAGTTAGATCCTTTCTTGATAGTTTTTTTGTTTTTGTTTTGTTTTTGTTTTTTTCTTGTTAATTCCTTTTGTGTGCAGCCTCGAGACACAGTTCACGATGACATGCTGCCATAGGATCAATTATCCTAATGTTGAAGAAAGCCCTCTGCCCACGTGTCCGCAAACCTGCAGCACTGACATCCACTCTGGCATCATTTGATGTGTTTGCTGTTCTGTGGGTGAAGTGCTCGCCGTCTAGGGGCAGCACAGCTGGCTCTGTGGTGACATCATGGCATATTTCCTGCAGCATTTTGGCAGTGACGTCGCGTACACACAGCCTGCCTTCTTGCACACCATTGCATGGTTTGCATCAAAGACAGTGCCACAGGAACAGTGTTGGGGTAGGGTCTACTACTGCTACTGCTACTACTTGATTATAGCTTGCACACACACACACACACACACACACACACACACACACACACACACACACACACACACATGCATGCATATATACATACATACACATAGAAACACGTGTGTTGTGTGCGTGTGTGTATGTGTGTGTGCTTATATGTATATATATTTATGTATGTATACTGTATGTGTACGTGTGTGTGCATGTGCATGTGTGCGTGCGTGATTCGAAGCCAGAAATTCACAGTTGAAAGAGTTAAAAACAATAAATTTTTGTGTGTCTCGTTATTCCTTGAAGCTTTGACATCCCATAGGACCATGGTATTCATAACCATCCACCCCATTAGATGAAAACAGTATATTTGACTAGTAACCAAGGAGACTCATTATAATCCACCTCCATCAGATAAAAACTACATATCTGAATAGTAACCAAGGAGACTCTCCATAATCCACCTCAATCAGATAAAAACATATTTGAATAGTAACCAAGGAGACTCAGAATGGAACACAATCGGGGAGCCTGGACCCACTAAACCAGCAGTTGTGAAAAAAACTAGTCACGAAGAAGTGCAGGGGGATATCAAGTGAACCATTCTCAGTAGCTGACAGCCTAAACCCACTAAACCACCTACCATAGGTATAAAAATGCTAGTCATGAAGTGCAAGGAGTACAGCAGTCCGCACCCACACCCACTGAGCCTAAACTGACAGCCTAAACCCACTTCCCCCCCCCCCTCCGCCCGGGGTTAGGCAAGTTGGTGCTGATATTTAAGATGAGACTGACCAGCCTCACACATAAGAGTGGCATTACGTGAGCAATAAACCCCAACCACCCTTTTAGATATAAACAAAGCCTGAAATGCACTCGGTTAACTGCTACCTGTGTTTTGATTGTAGTTCTCGGGGGTGTCTCTCTCTCTCTCTCTCTCTCTCTCTCTCTCTCTCTCTCTCTCTCTCTCTCTCTCTCTCTCTTTCTTTCTCTGTGCCAATGCTGGAGTTTGAATATAAAGTATTAATGTACTGATGGTTTCCACTGAAGATTTAAGTGTCATGTTGATATTGAAAAAAAAAAAAAAAAGCGGGTTGGTAAGCAGATAGGCAGGCTGGCAGGTAGGTAGGTAGGCAGGTAGGCAGGCAGGCAGCTAGGTAGGCTGGCAATAGGGAGGCTGGTAGGTAGACAGGCTGATAGGCAGGCAGGCAAGCAGACTATGCAACAGACAACACGCTAGACAGCAGGCTGGATAGCAGGCTGACATTACCTGTTCTTACTACTGCTGCTACAACTACTGCTGCTACTGCTACATCTACTACTGCTGCTGCTACAACTACTGCGCTGCTACTGCTACATCTACTACTACTGCTGCTGCCACCACCACCACCACCACCACCACCACCACCACCACGATGGTCGGGGTTGGGATGCTTGCTAGTAAAAAGGATAAATAAAAATGTATTTCAGGTGAACATCATCAACCCAGACGACTAGATTAGAGTTGGGAGTATGGAGGGTGAGAGACTAACTAGGAGAGTGTATGTGAATGAGGTGGAGGGGGGAGAGGGAGGGGGAGACCGAGGGAGGGATGGAGGGGAGAGGGAAAGCATATATGAGAGAGGGGGGATGTAAATTGGGAGTATGGAGGGTGAGAGACTAACTAGGAGCGTGTATGTGGGTGAGGTGGAGGGGGGAGAGGGAGGGGGAGACCGAGGAAGAGATGGAGGGATGGAGGAGAGAGGTATATGAGAGGGGGGTGTAAGTTGGGGGAGGGTAGCGACATGGCAGGGGACAGGGCAACATGGAGACGATTTGTTTGTGGCCACTCCTTACCCGATGAAGGTGTCCATAGATAGATATATAGAAAGGATTAATATTAAAGATAAATATTAATCAGCATAATAAAACAAGCATTTTATTTCGAACTAGAGTTCAATTTTATTCGCCCCTGTGTGGAGTACAACTCTCATGTGCGGGGAGGCTCCCCACATACAGCTCTACTCAGTAGGGTAGAGTCAAAGGCTTTTCGTCTCATAAACTCTCCTCCTCTTACTGGCTCCCTTCAACCTCTGTCTCTTCGCCGCACTGTTGCATCTTTATCTCTGTTCTATCCCTACTTCAATGGTCACTGCTACTCTGACCTGTCTGCTTGCATCCCTCCACCTCTACGACGGGTGCGTAGCACCCGTCTAGCAACAAACTCTCATTCCTTTTCTGTCCAGCTCTCTAATGCAAGAGTTAACCGTTACTTCCAATCCTTCATTTATGCAACAGGTCAACTCTGGAACTGTCTCCCTCTGTCTGTATTCCCTACTCCCTATGATCTCCAATGTTTCAGACACAGTGTGTCCAGGCATCTCGAAATAAACGGATCGTGAATTTGGCTCTCTTTTGTATTTTTTTTTTTCTTGGAAGGAACGGTTTGCGGGCTCTGGCCTTTGATTCCTTCTTTCTTGCATAAAAAAAAAAAAAAAGGAGCTTCGAATCCCGTCAGTCACCCTCTAACCGTGAGAGGGGAAGGACGCTCGAGCTGTGTGTCTATTCTCAGTGTTGATAGTGTTTCAACAGCTTGCCCATCTTGCCGAGATAAACAAAGGTAAGGCAGGATATTGTTGGTCAGTTCTTTGATACTGCCTGTTCTTTCAGTTGAGCCAAATCAACTTTATTAGTGTGAAAAGTGGTGTGGAAATAAGTTATCTGAGAGGAATGTGGAGCTACGTGGAGTGACAGACAGGCTGACAGGGTTACCGCTCCGTGGAAATCGTCTGCTGATGTGGAAAAACAAATAAGCGACGGACCTGCACGTGGGAAAAATTACACGCTACCCATTTAGAGCCGAGGAGAGGAGGTGGAGGGGTCAGCTGGGGATAATGCCATAGCCCGCGCCCTCCAAGATGGTGTTAAGAGGCAGGAAACTACAACATAGCGTAGTTCACTGTATAATCACATTGGGTTCTAAAGCAAATATATAAAAACAAGTAGGAATAGTTCTATGTAAACACAGTAAAACAAAGCTGTGCATAACACTTAGCGTACAGAGTTGTGTATTACTGTATCTTTAAGCCATATTGGACACGTTGAAAAACTGGAGAATGAAAGACTAAGACGATGCATGTAAGTGAAATGGAGGGAGGGAGAGGGAGGGAGGAGACCGAGGATGAGGTGGAGGGCTGGAGTTGAGAGGTAAATGAAGGAGGGGGGGAGTGAGATGAGGGGAGGGCAGTCAATGGTGGGGGACAGGGCGACATGGAGGCGATTTGTTTGTGGCCACCTCTTGCGGGATTAAGGAGTCTGGCAATAGATAGACAGATAGACAGGGATGTGAAGAACCGCTCACCCTCCATCTTCTTATGTAACAACTTCCTATAGACTAATCAATCCATCAGAAATGCATCTACATAAACAAACACATACTAAATAGTTTTCCTCGCTGTCTTTACATATACTATAATTTCCTTGTATTTATTATCGTTGTTTTATAGAGGGAGGGGAAGGTGGTATATCTCACTAGGATCCTTTGGGCAGTCCTTCATTTATGCAACAAGTCAATTCTGGAACTGTCTCCCTCTGTCTGTATTTCCTACATCCTATGATCTCCAGTTTTTCACACGCAGTGTGTCCAGGCATCTCGAAATAAACGGATCTTGAATTTGGCTCTCCTTTGTTTTGTTTTTTTTCTTCTTGGAAGGAACGGTTTGCGGGCTCCTGGCCTTTGGTTCCTTCTTCCTTGCATTGAAAAAAAAAAAAAATGAGAGGAACATGTGGAGTTACATGGAGAGACAGACTGACAAATGAGGAAGTGAAGGAGCGTTGTGGTGTGGATGTGGATGTGATAGGAAGCGTTAGGAGAAACACACTGAGGTGGTTTGGTCATGTGGAGAGGATGGAGAGTGAGAGACTGACGAGGAGAGTGTATGTGAGTGAGGTGGATGGGAGGAGAGGGAGAGGAAGGCCAAGAATGAGATGGAGGGATGGAGCGAGGAGGTTTATGAGAGAGGGGTGTGTGAACTGGGAACAGGGCAGTGAAATGGCTGGGGACAGGGCGATATGGAAGCGATTTGTTTGTGGCCACCCCTTGCGGGATTGAGGCGTGTGGCAATAGGTGGATAGATAGATAGTTATTTATATCTGCCATAGTTAAGTCGTTGACAATGTATGGTTTGTGTATAATACACTAATTTAAAACAAGGAAGAATACGTCGTGGATCAGTGTCTACAAGTACCCAGCTGCCACTATCGCTCTAGCTATCTATCGCCAGACACCATTATCCCGTATCTATCTATCTATCTATCTATCGCCAGACACCATTATCCCGTATCTATCTATTTATATATCTATCGCCAGACACCATTATCCCGTATCTATCTATCTATCTATCTATCTGTCTATCGTCAGAAGCCACAGTCTCATATCAATCTATCTATCCATCCATCTATCTATCTATCCATCTATCGCCAGACGCAATAATTCCGTATCTATCTATCTATCTATCTATCGCCAGACGCCATAATCCCGTATCTATCTATCTATCGCCAGACACCATAATCCAGTACCTATCGCCAGATGTCATAATCCCGTATCTATCTATCTATGTATCTATCGTCAGACGCCATAATCCCGTAAGGGGTGGGGGTTTGTCTTTGAGTTAGTTGTTTTACGGGGAGGGGCACTAACCCTCCACCAACCCGCTTGTTGACACGAAGGGAACACGAATGGGTTGGTTATATGGTTACCACCCAGCGTTGTAAATGGTTTCCTGGCTTACAGGAAACCATTAGGCTTGTCACTCAATGTAAAGCCACCTGAAAATGAAAGAAGAGTAATAAAAAGTGACAGAAAAGATGGGAGAAATAGGAAGAGAGGAGGACAGACACAAAAAAGAGAATGATAAAGGTGAAGGAAGAAGTAGGCAGCACTACATCAAGTGAGTGGATGACGGTGAGAAATAGGAAACGAGGAGGGCAGACATGGGAAAAGAGTGATAAAGGTGAAGGAAGAAGTAGGCAGCGCTACATCAAGTGAGTGGATGGTGGTAAGAAATAGGGAACAAGGAGGGCAGATATGGGAATAGACTGGTAAAGGTGAAGGAAGAAGTAGGCAGCACTACATCAAGTGAGTGGATGATGGTCGCCACCTTGGAATCATATCTATTAATCCTTGAAGTAGTCGGCCACCTCCGATATTTTGCTCAGTTGCCGCTGTGTTGGTCTCGTCATTACCGTATGTGTTGTGTCTTTGGCCTTCTCATATTTACATTGAGTGCGGTAGGTTCCTCGTGCTCCATCTCCTGTTTGGCTTTGTTGAATGACATGTCTTTGTGTTGTACAGGAGGCAAATAATGTCACTCCTCATGACATCACCAAATAATGCCACTCCTCATGACATCACCAAATAATGCCACTCCTCATGACATCACCAAATAATTCCACTCCTCATGACATCACCAAATAATGCCACTCCTCATGACATCACCAAATAATTCCACTCCTCATGACATCACCAAGTAATTCCACTCCTCATGACATCACCAAGTAATTCCACTCCTCATGACATCACAAAATAATGCCACTCCTCATGACATCACCAAGTAATTCCACTCCTCATGACATCACAAAATAATGTCACTCCTCATGACATCACCAAATAATGCCACTCCTCATGACATCACCAAATAATGCCACTCCTCATGACAAACCTTGCCCCGGTGTTTTTTTGGCCTCTTGCACTGGTACCCTAAGTGCACCAGTGAAGGGTGTTGCCAGGACTGACGTGTGCGCGGGTACTTAGCGTCACCCTCGTTGGATGGCTGCCACAGACACTGCCCCTTACTGACGCTATGTTTATTATCATATTCTCTCAGTGGCAACACTTCCACAATGGCTGGAGTGTCGTAACATGAGCACTAACCCCCTGTTGTGGTGGTAGGTGAACCTCTAGGTCACCCCAGTCCTCTGTGTTCAACCAAGCCACCTCCAGCCCCGTGTGTGCATTGCCTTACATGGCCGTGCACAGTAAACACCCTGGAATGTACTGGTATTGTGGTAAGGAAGGGTAGACTGAGATGGTTTGGGTATTTGGGGAGGATGGGGAATGACAGTTGGGTGCAGAAAGTGAGAAGTGTGCTGGAATGATCTCCTGACTGAATGGCTACATCAGACTGGTGGTGTTTGGTGGGAACAAAATCACTTTTATTGCTGTGTGACATCTACAGTATAAGTGCCATGTCCAGGCCAGCTGTATGGTGCTATCATCGTTTCATTTTTCGTTTCTTTTCATTATAAAGGCTCCAACCTGCCTGCATGCATCGGCTTTGGCCAGCTAATGGCGGCTTTCCATACTGCTCTATCTCTGGTAGCTTACCTATTCATTCCCTTACTCATGAGGTCACATCCAGTGACTTCGAACCTAGTTTTTTAAGGTCTGCCTCTCGCAGCCCTAACGCTAATGTTCACACTTCTCACTTTCTGCTGCCTTATTACTTGGCAAATTATTGACAAGGCCAGAGGTCAGCAACCCTTAAGGCTAGAAGAGCCAATTATTTAAAGTTCCATAAAAATGTAGTACCCTCAGAGCCGCAGTACAAAAATTTGTTTCATAAACCGAAATCTATAGTACTTCTAAATCTAAACATTACGGTGATATTGTTCGATCTACTTATATTCACAAAGCTATCTCTCTCTCTCTCTACATAAGTTCAGCTTAGGAAAGACGTTTGGTTTGCATTTCTAGAAATCATACCGATTGATGACTACAGATTTTTTAAAAGTTGAATTTAAAAAAAATCTAATGTTGCCTTGCATGTGTTATTTGATGTCTTCGTTCGGAAAGAATAAATGATTATTTATGAAGCTCCTGGAGCCGCAAAAGTGTCCTAAAAGAGCCGCGTGCGGCTCCTGGATCGCAAGTTGCTGACCAATGAACAAGGCAAATGCTGAACACTTGCAGTTATACATAACGTGTTCAGGAACGACAAAAGCAATTATCGCCGCAAATCGTGTGTAGGTGAACAGTGAATGAGTTTGGCATAGTATGATGGCCAGCATCACTTCACGATTAGAAATTATAAACGGATGTAATCAATTCGTGCTTAGCCTCTCACTCTCCATCCCCCCAGCTTACACCTCCCTCTCTCATACACCTTTCTATTCCATCCCTCTATCTCATCCTCGACCTCCCCCTTCTCTCCCCTCCTTCACTTCACTCACATACACTCTTTTATTGTGCAGGGATAGACTATCGAATGTATTAGCTACATGGTTAGTCACTTTATTATTATTATTATTTTTTTTTTATGTGAGGAAGAAGGAACCAAAGGCAACGAGCCTGCAAAACTATTCCTTCCAAGAAAAACAAAATGTAAGAGACAGCCAAATTCAAGATCCGATCATTTCCAGATGCCTGGACACACTGCGTTTGAAAAACTGGAGATCATAGGAAGTAGGAAATACAGACAGAGGGAGACAGTTCCAGAGTTAACCTGTTGCATAAATGAAGGACTGGGAGTAACGGTTAACTCTTGAGTTAGAGAGTTGGACAGAAAAGGGATGAGAGTTTGCTGCTAGACGGGTGCTACGCGCCCGTCGTAGGGGTGGAGGAATGCATGCAGACAGTTCAGAGGAGCAGTGACCATTGAAGTAGCGACAGAAAAGAGATAAAGATGCAACAGTGCGGCGAAGAGACAAAGGTTGAAGGGAGTCAGTAAGAGGAGAGTTAATGAGGCGAAAAGCCTTTGACTCCACCCTATTGAGAAGAGCTGTATGTGGGGAGCCTCCCCACACATGAGAGTTGTACTCTACACAGGGGCGGATAAAACCCCTGAATAGAGTCAACAATTGTGCAGGGGTAAAGAAGGAACGGAGTCGGCTTAGCACACCCAATCTCTTGGAAGCAGAAATTACAAGAGATGTAATATGATCTTTCCAAGACAAGTCCCGAGTAAATGAAACCCCAAGCATAATTCAAGGATGATGCAGGATTAAGCTGAATATTATCAAACATTAGTGGGTATACCTGTGGAAGATTTTGTCGGGTTGATAGGTGCAAAAACTGAGTCTTTGATGCATTAAAAACAAGATTATTTTTACCTCAGTCAGAGATATGAGCCAAGTCAGACATTAGGTGTACCATAGCCTCATCCCTTGTTTGTTGAAGTAATTGCTGAGATGGACGTTGCGGGAACCGAATGGAAAGGTGAAGGGTGGAGTCATCAGCATAAGAGTGGATAGGGTTAGATGTACAGCTTAGAAGGTCATTGATGAATAAAAGGAAGAGAGTTGGTGATAGGACAGAGCCCTGAGGAACACCACTGTTAATAGATCTAGGAGAAGAACGATGGCCGTCTACAACAGCGGCTATAGAACGACCAGAAAGGAAGCTAGAGATGGAGGCACAGATAGAAGGATAGAAACCGTAGGAGGGCAGTTTGGAAATTAAAGATTTATGCCAGACTCGATTGAAGCCTTAGAGATGTCAAGTGCAATGGCAAAGCTTTCGCCAAAGTCCCGAAAGAAGGATGACCAAGAGTCTGAAAGGTAGGTGAGAAGATCGCCAGTGGAGCGTCCCTGACGGAACCCATACTGACGATCAGAAAGAAGGTTGTGATAGGAAAGATGCTTTAAAATTTTTCTATTAAGAACAGACTCGAAAACTTTTGAGATACAAGGATGTTAAAGCAATTGGACGATAGTTAGAGGGTTGGGAATGGTCACCCTTCTTTGGGACTGGCTGAATGAGAGCAAACTTCCAGCAAGAAGGAAAGGTACAAGTTGACAGACAAAGGCGAAAGAGTTTGCCTAGGCAGGGTGTAAGCACAGAAGCACAGTTCTTGAGAACAACAGGCAGGACTCCATCAGGCCCATATGCCTTATTAGTATTGAGGCCTGTGACAGCAGAAAATACATCAGCTGAAGAAATTTTAATGTCAGCCATGAAGAAGTCAGAGGGGGGAAGTGATGGAGGAACAGCACCGGAATCGTCTAAGGTGGAATTGGAGGAGAAAGTCTGAGCGAAGAGATCTGCTTTATCAGTCGTGTGTGGATAAACTTATGTCTTTATGTCGCTTAATTAGTTACATTTTAGCATTCATTGAAGATTTATTTTGGTATTTTAATCATTTAACTTCAATACACACCAATCAGGATATGTTTTATTTCATGATTCATAGTACACCTGCTATACTCATAATACACGAGTATACCATAACATTTGTTCAAAAAATACGTTTTCCTTCATTGTGTATTTTACGGTAACGCTAAGACAAATAAGGAAGTAAAGGAGCATTGTGGTGTTGATGTGGATGTGGAGTTACGTGAAGAGACAGACAGACAAAGGAGTAGCGTAGAGTTGTTGATGTGGATATTGAGTTAGTGGAGACAGACAGACAAATAAGGAAGTAAAGGAGCGTTGTGGTGTTGATGTGGATGTGGAGTTACGTGAAGAGACAGACAGACAAAGGAGTAGCGTAGAGTTGTTGATGTGGATATTGAGTTAGTGGAGACAGACAGACAAATAAGGAAGTAAAGGAGCGTTGTGGTGTTGATGTGGATGTGGAGTTACGTGGAGAAACAGACAGACAAAGGAGGAAGTAAATGAGCGTTGAGTTGTTGATGTGGATATTGGGTCAGTGGAGACAGACAGACAAATGAGGAAGTAAAGGAGCGTTGTTTTGTTGATGTGGATGTAGGGTTGCGTGGAGAGACAGACAGACAAATGAGAAAGTGAAAAAGCGTTGTGTTAATGTGGATGTGGAGTTACGTGGAGAGGCAGACAGACAAATGAAGAAATAAAGAAGCGTTGTGGTGTTGATGTGGATGGGGAGTTAACAGAGATAGAGAGACAATGAGGAAGTGGAAGGTTGTAGTGGTGTTGATGTGGATTTGGAGCTGCATGGAGGGACAGACAGACAAACGAGGAAGTAAAGGAGAGTTATGGTGTTAATGTGGATGTGGAGTTACGTGGAGAGACAGACGAACATATGAGGAAGTGAAGGAGCGTTGTGGTATTGATGTGGATGTGATTGAAAGTGTTGGGAGAAGTACCCTGAGATCATTTGGCCATGTGGAGATAATGGAGATTGAGAGACTGACTAGGAGAGTGTATGTGAGTGAAGTGAAGCGTTAGAAAGGGAGAGGGAGGCCGAGGAAGAGGTGGAGGGATGTGATGATGAGAAGAAAGAGGAAAGTGTGAGCAGGAGGGAAGACAGACAGATGCTGAAGGACAAGATGACATGGAAGCTGTTTTTGGCAAAGCACTTCTTCGTGACTAGCATCATATGAGAGTTTATTTCACGTAGCTAAGCGGCAGAATAAGGCAATGCTTCGGCTTCACTTACATAGCACTTCTTCGTGACTAGCATCGTATTTCAGTGTTAATCTATTGTTATATCTCAGCAGTGATGATGGAGAATGGGCAATAAATACGATAATCATTTCGTTTCATTTTTTCTTTTAGTTTCGTTTCGTTTATAAAGGCTCCAACATGCAAGCGTCAGCCTTAGTCACCGAATGGCTGTTCTCCATGCTGCTCAATCTCTGGCAGCCTCCCTGTTCAATCCCTTATGATCTCGTCTCAGGTCTTTTTCGGTCTGTCTCTCGCAACCCAACCCCCAACATTAACACTTTTCACTTTCTGCACCCAATAGTCATCCCCCGTCCTCTCCACATGCCCAAACCATCTCAGTCTACCCCTCCTCATCACAGCACCAATACACTCCAGTCCCATCCTTTCTCCCAAACCATCCCAGTCTATCCCTCCTCATCACAGCACCAATACACTCCAGTCCCATCCTTCCTCCCAAACCATCCCAGTCTATCCCTCCTCATCACAACACCAATACACTCCAGTCCCATCCTTCCTCCCAAACCATCCCAGTCTATCCCTCCTCATCACAACACCAATACACTCCAGTCCCATCCTTCCTCCCAAACCATCTCAATCTACCCCTCCTCATCACAACACCAATACACTCCAGTCCCATCCTTCCTCCCAAACCATCTCAATCTACCCCTTCTCATCACAGCATCAATACACTCCAGTCACATCCTACCCCCCAAACCATCTCAATCTATCCCTCCTCATCATAACACCAGTACATTTCAGTCCCATCCTACCTCTCGACTCTTCCATCGTAAACCCAGTCCCCCCAGGCCTTGCATTCAGGGACGCACTACACATCCACTTAACCATTGTCATTTCTGTACATTTGAGCCTGCGAATATCCTCTTCCTTTACTGCCCAGGTCTCACTACCATACAGCATTACACTACGAATATCCTCTTCCTTTACTGCCCAGGTCTCACTACCATACAGCATTACACTACGAATATCCTCTTCCTTTACTGCCCAAGTCTCACTACCATACAGCATTACACTCCTAACACATGCTGCATACAAAGATCCTTTAGCACGGAGGGAGAGCCCTCTCAGTGTCAGGAGAGGCAACAGCTCCCTGAACTTCCTCGAACCACTCTTCGCTCTAGGCACACAGGTTGCTCCATCATCATCATCATCATCATCCGGACCTCCTTTCCCATCTTAGGGACGGGTGAGGAGTTACAACGTCCAGAAAGCCTAGGTATGCCCAGTTCAATGAGCCAAGCTTCCATTCACTCATCATTCAAGCCCCCGGAATCCTGGCTCCATCATATAAAAAAAAAAAAAAAAAAAAAAAACTTTCACCTCGTTCTGTAGCTTCTCATATACCCATC
>NW_027643836.1:52500-55000 GCF_032717465.1 Coenobita brevimanus
CAATTATTTCTTCTTTATTTTCAATGTAGGGTTTTTGTAACTCCACAGCATTCAATCTCTGTTCATTGTACACTGTGCACTCGAGCATAAAATGTTCCAGATTTTCTTTTTCTGCACGGCATAATCTGCACTCTGTATTTCCATTTTCATGTCTCTTTCTATCGAATAATGGCAGGCAGTTTGTTCTTGCTCTATAGAAGATTGTTGATGCTGGTCTGTTATCATATACTTGTTCTTCTCTGATATTCTCTTTCCATTCTTTATATATCTTCAGGCTTGTTTTCCTAGATACTTCCTCCTTCCATTTCTGTGTGTCCCAATTCATTGTTTTCTCCTTTAGTCTGCTTTTTGTCATAATCATTAATTCTCTGTCAGCTATTCCTATTAATTCCTTGTACTTATTGGTTTCCTTCATCCAGTTCATATTCTGTATATTCATCATTTCTAGTATAGTTTTTAGTAATTCATTTTTGCCCTGAAGAATACCCCTGGTGTACTCTAATCTACCTGTGATTATTCTTCGTTTAACTAATGATGCTCCAATCTCTCCCCTTAGTGTGCAGTTTGCTGCATACTTGGGTGCTCCTAATATTTGTCTTATACTCCGTTCTCTATCCTTTGTAGCTTTTCAATTTCTGCTTCCGTGTCATTTATGATATTTGACCCATGAAGTATTGTAGGTACGGCTACATTTTTCCAGTAGGTTTGACCTATCATGACTTTATTACAACTCCTTGCTATTACCGAGTATGTAATATTTGCCATCTTTTGAGCTTTCTGTGCCATCATTTCCTTCTGTGTTTTGAAGTAGTTTCTTTTGTTATCTATCTGTAATCCAAGGTACTTTATATTATCAGTTACTTTTATCCCTTCTATTTCATCTGGCTGGTTTTTCATATTATGGATGATGATATTACTTTTGGTTCTATTTATGTTTAGACCACATTCTTGACTATATTCTATTACTGTTTTTAGGCTGTCTTTTGCATCTTCTATCGAGTGTGCCATTAGCAGTCCATCATCAGCAAAGAATAGTACTCCTATTTTCAGTTTCTCATTGATTAATCCAATATTTTGTCCTTCCAATTTGTCTATTATCAGGTTGGTTATTAATTTGAATAATATTGTTGAACCTGTGCAGCCTTGTCTAATCCCGCTAGTTATGTCCATTTCTATTTCAGAATCACCTACTTTTATTTTTGTTTTGTCTTCTTTATATATGTTAACAATGGTATCTATTATCTTTGGGTGTACCTTGTATCGCATTAGTGCCTGTACTATTTTCTCTCTTTTAATTGAGTCAAATGCCTTTGAGTAATCAATGGATATTATTATAAGAGGTTTTCTCTTCTGGTAGCTATCCTCTATGCAGTATTGTAAGGTTAATAAGTTGTCTTCTATTTTAGCTCCCTTTGTGAAGCCTGCTTGTGTTTCTTTAGCCTCGTTATTTATGGTGATATGGCTATCCACAAAGTTTCCTATCAGTGACATACATATTTTGTACGAAATATTGGTCAACGCTATTGGTCTGAGCTGGTCTGATGTAGGTTTAGTTGTTTTCTCTATCATTTTTGTATTTGACCATACCCATTCCTTAACTTCTGTCCCATCATCTATAATGTGCTGAAAGCAGTTTGTAAGGCTTTCTATACACTGCTCACTTTTTATCAGGACTTTGTAGAGTTCAGGCTTCTTTTGATCTGGTCCTGGGGCTTTTCTGTTTTTTAGCTTTTGTATGCAATGTTTTACTTGGTCTTGCGTAATATTTGGATATTCCATGGGTTTTATTTTGCTTTGTACTTTGCAGCACATGTCCATATGTTCTCTTATACTAGGAGGGAATTCATATGTTCTCTCTATATTGTGTCCTATTGGTATATCTATATTCATTACATTCAGATTACTTTCTAAGTCCAGCTTGTTAATGTATTCTTGCCTTGTGTCACTATTCCATGCTTCATTTATTTCATGCTTTTTATAGATTTTGTCCCAAAATTGTATTATTTCCTCACTAGCCTGTATATCATTTAGTTTGTTACCTTCTTTGCTGTATATTGCTAACTTGTCTAATTTTTTGTCTATACCTCTTAGTTTATTAACAGCCTCCCACAATTGTTTACCCTTTTCATTGCTTTCTTTTTATTTCTTTTGTGAGCTTTTGTTCATGTTTAAACATCTCCTTTCTAATGAGGATTTGCACCTTCTGTTTTTGTTGCCTATAGAGCTCATATATTCTGTCTCTTTCATCCTGATTTTGTATGTTTCTTTTTTGCCTATTCAATCTTTTCCTCTCTTTTATTTCCTTTCTTATTTCATTGTTCATCCAAACAGGCTCCATTATTTTATTTTCCCTTTCAATTACCTTTCTTCTATATCTTGTTTTTAGTGTTTCGCTGGCAGCTTCTTCTATTAATGTATTCATCTGTGTTATATTGGAAACTCTGACTTCATTCAGTTTTTCTTCCACTCTATTTGCATACTGTTGTAGTGATATCTCATC